>NC_068350.1:7582623-7797686 GCF_014633365.1 Diospyros lotus
CCCATGGACTTTGAACACTGAAGCCATTAGTTTCCGTGCAACTTCCGTGGCTGTGAATGGATGGGCCAAGGTGAGGAAGTAGCTGAATTTCGTTAACTTTGCACCACCACCAAAAGAGTGTCCGCCCCTTCCGATTTTGGTAATCCCTCAATGAAGTCCATGGAGATGATTTCCCAGGCCTCTGAGGGAATTTCCAAGGGCTGAAGGAGGCCAGGATAAGGAACTTGCTCATGTTTGCACCTTTGGCAAATAGTACATTCTGTAACAAGTTTGGTGACATCCTTCTTTAGGCCCTTCCAATAAAAGAGTTGCCTCACCCGCTGGTAGGTTACATTGAGCCCAGAATGTCCCCCTATAGGAGAGTCATGCAGGCTTTGTAATATTTTGGTCTTCAACAATTCATCGTCCCCAATCACCACTCTATTCTGGAACCTCAATAGTCCCCTTTAATTGGTAGGGTGAATCATCAGTGGCTTGTGCGGAGAGCCGGATAAGTAATTCTTTAATCCAGGGGGTCTGGTCATAACTATGGGCAATGTCTTGCACCCAATCTGCCACTATAGCCGAAATGGCCTGACAAGCAGCTAGAGCATCTCTTCTGGACAAAGCATCGGCTGCCTTGTTCTCTTTTCCCTTGCGATATAAGATGGTAAAATCAAAACCCATCAGTTTGGTTATGCCCTTCCTCTGTAACTGGTTGTGTACCCGTTGCTGTGCTAAAAATTTGAGGCTCTCGTGATCCGTCTTGATGGTGAATTTCCTGCCCTCCAAGTAGTATCTCCACCTTTCGACTGCCATGAGGACTGCTAACAACTCCTTGTCATATATACTGAGGCCTTGATGTCGAGGAGCTAATGCCTGACTTAGGTAGGCCACTGGACGCCCGCCCTGGCTCAGCACGGCCCCTATGCCGGAGTCACATGCATCTGTTTCTAAAATAAATTCCTTGGAGAAGTCAGGCAGAGCCAGTGTGGGAGCTTGCGACATGGCTGTTTTCAGGGATTCAAAAGCATTCTCAGTTTCCGGTCCCCACCCAAAGTTATTCTTCTTAAGTAGATTGGTCAGGGGTTTACTGATTATTCCATAGCCTTGTATGAAGCGCCGGTAATAACCAGTTAGGCCTAGGAATCCCCTTAGTTCCTTCAGGGTTTTTGGCCGGGGCCAGGTCTTCATAGCGTCAATTTTGTGAGGATCAGTACTAACCCCTCGGCCAGAAATATTGTGACCCAAATATTCAACCTGTCCTTCTGCAAAAGAGCATTTAGACCTCTTCACATATAGCTGATGGAATCGGAGGATCTGAAATGCTAGTTTAAGGTGGGTTAAATGCTGGTCCAAGGTGGTGCTGTAAATGAGGATGTCATAAAAAAAGACTAGTATGAATTTGCGTAAATAGGGAGTGAAAATTTGGTTCATCAACGCTTGGAAGGTTGCGGGCGCGTTGGTGAGGCCGAAGGGCATTACCAAGAATTCGTAATGCCCTTGGTGGGTTCTAAAGGCTGTCTTAGGACAATCGGCTGATCTCATACGGATTTGGTGGTAGCCGGAGGTTAAATCAAGCTTAGAAAAGATGGAAGCGCCTATTAACTCATCAAGTAGATCTTCGATAATGGGTATAGGAAATTGGTTCTTGATGGTTAGTGAATTGAGTTGCCTATAATCTACACAGAATCTCCAAGTTCCATCTTTCTTTCACTAGGAGGACGGGTGATGCATATGGACTTTGGCTTGGTTGGATCAAGTTTCGGGACAACATCTCTCTTATGAGTTTTTCGATTTTAGCTTTTTGTATGGGAGAATACCGGTAGGCCTTTAGATTGATTGGTTCACTGTTGGTTTTTAGGTGAATGGAATGGTCAAGGATTCTATGGGGTGGTAAGGTTTGGGGAGTAGCAAACAGATCCCCAAATTCCATCAGAAGATTATGGATAGGTAAAGGAAGGTGTACCTTACTGTCCATCAATGCTGAAGTGGTGTTATTGGGTACAGTAAGCTCCTGCTCTTCCTCTGATGATGTCTCCACGTCCATTGTATAAATGGAGTGCAACTACCCCACGGTAGTACTCCCTTGTTCTAGCAATTTTTGGATCCGTTTCCCTGAAGCCAACTTACAATCCCCTGTTTCTTGACTCCCATGTAAGGTAACCTGATGGCCCTCCAAATTAAAGGTTACTTCCAGCGTGTTGAAATCAAATATCAAGGGGCTCACCGTCTTCATCCAATCTACCCCCAATACCACATGGCATCCTCCCAACTTGAGGATTCTCAGATCAGCTGAGAATTCCCTTCCACTCATCAGCCATTTGAAGCCCTTACATCGGAATTGGCTAACCATTCTGGTTCCATCAGCTATTAATACTGACAGTGGTGGAGTCTCCTGGAGATTACACTGTAAGTTGTGGGCTGTGGTCTCATCTAGGAAGCTATGTGTGCTGCCACTGTCTATCAATACGACTATCTTTCTCTTCCGGGCCATCCCAGTCACCTTCACCACTCTACCAGCTGCTTGGCCCTGCAAAGCGTGCATTGATATCTCACCTCCCTCTTTTTCCATCGACATTCCTTCATTTTCATCCATATCCGCTTCCTCCTCCCCGTTTTCCTCCTGACCTTCCATGGTAAGCAGTAGCTTCTTACACTGGTGGCCTTGCCCATACTTTTCGCCGCAACGGAAGCATAGGCCTAGTTGCCTCTTTTGGTCCAGTGTGAGACTTCTCGGTTGAGTCGCTGGTTGGAGAACCCTACTGATAGGTCCTCCCCGCGGACTCTGTAAGCTACTACTCTTGTGATATCCCCCATAGATGTGATCTTCCCTGCTGTTTTTGGTCGACAACTTATGTCTCTTCGTAAACGTTTCCATTGCAAGCTCTTGCAGTCTAGCTTGCTCAGCTGCTTGTGCCACAGTTGTGGGATATAGCATCTTAACAGTTGGTCTAATTAACTCATCCAAACCACTTATAAAGCTCGAAACGAAATATTCGTCGTCTAAGTAAGGTTGTGATAGGGATAGCAGGGATCTTAGTTCTTCAAACCTAGTTTGGTACTCCTCCACTGTTCCATTCTGTTTTAATTTGTTAAACTCCTCAATTACATCCGATCTGGTCTTCTCTCCGAACCTTCTGCACAGTTGGTTAACAAACTCTGGCCAACTCAAGTCCAGCCTGCCTCGACTCCAATTTTGGAACCAGGCATCCGCTACATCATCAAGATAGGAGGTAGCCATACATACCTTATCACCTTCTGAAATTCGATGTTGATAGAACACTCGTTCGCATCTGCGTATCTACCACCTCGGTCTATCACGATCAAAGGTCGGAATCTCCATCCTCAGCCCCGTCTGAACGGAATTGTTACCCCCTAGACCCCTATGTTGTGCCCCCTCCCCTGCCTCCGTGGGTTCCTGTGGTCGCTGCCTACTCAGCGGTGCAGTAAGTATTGGTGCCGTTGTCGTCCTTGGGGGAAAATCCGTCGGTAAACTGACATTCGGCTGCCTAGCAAACATGCTCAACGTTGCCGACAGTTGTTGGCTGAGACTTGAGAATTCCTCCCGTAATCCAGTCACGGCTCGATCCAAAGTAGCCGTGTATTCCGATCGACTCTTGTGGATCTCCTCTTGTGTATTCCGGATCCCTAACTCCAGCGTCTCCAACCGATCATCCACCAGTTCCTAGTGTTGTCGCAATCCCAATTCGATCGCATCCAGTCTTACCTCCATCTGCTTCGCTCGCGTTCCATCAGCCATCCTCTCTGCCAGGTCGCGGGCTCTGATACCAAATGTCACGCTCGATCCTTGTAGAAGAGGTTTCTTCCGAAATTCTGGAAGGGACAATTAGGCGGGAAGAATTTGAGAGGGAAAGAGAGGAGCAGAATTTAGAGAGAACGAGAGATGTGTGAATGAGAATGAGAGGGAAAGGAAGTCAGTGGCATAATCCTCACATGAGTTCCCCATCCTCAGCCTATCTCTATTTATAGGACTTACAAGTGGGGGCGCGGCAGTTAGGCAACTGCCCAAGCGTGCGCCAATTGAATTGGCAACCAGAAAGTATTACAATTCTGCCACTATACCTTACAATTATGCCCAACTACCCTTATACCGGCCATTACAATTATACCCATTACAATTATACCCTTGGGCTATGACATACCCCTGGCGCACATGCTGGCCGTTACTCCCTCTCGCAGTGTCCCCCATATTCCCTTGATTCTTGTTACGCCTTTGGTATGTTTGCAGTATCGATGGCCTAACATTACTCCCCTCCCCAACTGTCACCTTGTCCTCAAGGTGGAAAGAGGGAAATTGCTGCTGAATCAGGCTATAAGGCTCCCAAGTGGCTTCCAAAGGAGGTAACCCCTTCCACTGGAGTAGGACATCCAATCCCCGTAAATTACTTCCTGTTCCTGGCCTGTCCCCCAGCACTGCCTCCTGTTCCACCAACATTTCCAATTCTGCACTTAACTGATTAGGAATCTCCATAGTGGCTTGCAATGCACCTTTGGCTTCTCATAGCTGGGACACATGGAAGACTAGGTGAATGCTGCAGTGTGAAGGCAGCTTTAACTTGTAAGCTACAAGCCCAATTTCCTTTTCCACTTCAAATGGACCATAGAATCTAGGAGCCAACCTCTCATTGGAACAACCAGCCAATGTCTTTCGCTGATAGGGTCTTAATTTCAAGTAAACTAAGTCCCCACCCTTAAACTTCACTGCTCTTCTTTTCATATCAGCCCCCTTCTTCATTACTACCTGAGCCCTTAATAGTTGTGCCTTGAGTTCTTCCAAAATGTGATCTCTTTCAACCAATTGTTGCTCCACTACTAAAACAGGAGTGGATCCCATTTCAACCCTCAATATGGCTGGCAGTTCTCGCCCATAAACGGCCTGGAAGGGTGTAATTCTCGAGGCTGTGTGGTACGAAGTGTTGTACCAAAGTTCAGCCCAAGGAAGCCACACAAACCAAGCTTTAGGTTTAGAGGAAGCAAAACAGCGAAGGTATGTCTCCAATGTCCTATTTAGCACCTCCGTTTGTGGATGGTAAGCTGTGCTGCGGTGGAGCCTGGTGCCTTGGAGGCAGAACAACTCCTCCCAAAATTTGCTCATGAAGATCTTGTCCCGATCGGATACAATGGACCGGGGTAAACCATGAAGCCGCACAACTTCCTTGATGAAAATTCCTGCCACCTCTCCAGCTGTAAAAGGGTGTTTAAGCCCGATGAAATGCCCATACTTACTGAGTCTATCTACTACCCACCAAAATCGAGTCCATTTTGCCCGACCTTGGTAAGCCTTCGGTAAAGTCTATAGCAATGTCGTCCCAAATTTGGTTTGGGATAGGAAGGGGCTGCAGGAGCCCTCCTGGCTTCAGGGCTAGTACCTTGTTTTGTTGGCAGACAGCACAATGACTCACATACCTGTGGATGTCCCTCTTCATACCTGGCCAGTATACACTGGCTGCAATCCTCTTGTAGGTTTTCAAGAATCCCGAGTGCCCTCCCACCTTCCCATCATGTCCCTCATGTAAAAGCAATTGAATGAGAGAAGAGCCCTTCGGTAGGTACAACCTACCCTTGTAGAGGAGGTGGCTATCCACCAGCTGGAAATGGGGTCTGGAAGTAGGATCAAGCTGGAGATCCTTGACCACCCCTTGCAGCCACTCATTTTCTTCTACTTCCCGAGCCAGCTGATCAAGTTGGAGAACCTGAGGAACGGTTAATGTTAAGAGGGCAGCAGAGTGGCTGATGCGGGACAAACCATCTGCTGCCTTGTTTTCCAGTCCAGGCCTATATTGAATTTCGAACTGAAATCCCATTAACTTAAGCATCCACTTCTAATATTCTGGGCTAACCAACCTTTGCTCCATCAGAAATTTGGTGCTCTTTTGGTCGGTCCTGACCACAAACTTCTATCCCAACAAATAATGCCGCCACTTTTGCACCGCAAATACAATGGCCATCAATTCTCTCTCATAATAAACTGATTTCCTCTTCCCCAACTGATTAAATGCATGACTGAAATAGGCAATAGGTCTATGATCTTGCATTAAAACTGTCCCCATACCTTGTCCAGACGCATCCGTCTCAACCACGAATGGCTTGTCAAAATTCGGCAAAGCCAGAACAGACAGAGATACCATGGCAGCCTTGAGCCGTTGGAAAGCTTGCTCAGCTGCCTCATCCCAGGAAAAATTGTTCTTTCGAAGTCGCTCCGTGAGAGGCCATGCTGTCCTGCCATAATCCTTAACAAAGCGCCGATAATATCCCGTGAGACCAAGGAAACCACGCAATTCCTTCAATGTGGTGGGAGTGGGCCAATCTAACATAGCTTTGATCTTGCTACAATCAGTTGAAACCCCTTGCTGTGATATAATGTGGCCTAAGTACTCAATTTCCAGTTGTCCAAACAAACACTTCTTCCTATTCGCAAATAGTTGGTTAGCTGCCAGCACTTCCAGAACACAACATAAGTGTTGTGCATGTTGTTCAAAATCCTTGCTAAAAACCAATATGTCATCAAAAAAGACTTAACACAAAACGCCTCATTTGCTCCCTGAAGATATCATTCATCAGCGACTGGAACGTGGCTGGCGCGTTAGTCAATCCGAAAGGCATTACGAGGAACTCGTAATGGCCTTCATGCGTCCGGAAGGCTGTCTTGGGAATGTCCTCAGCTCTAACGTGAATTTGATGATACCCAGATTTAAGGTCGAGTTTGGAAAAGACCTTGGCCCCATGAAGCTCATCCAACAACTCCTCAATTATTGGAATTGGAAACTTGTCGGGCACGGTCACCTTATTCAAAGCCCTATAGTCCACATAAAAACGCCACCTGCCATCCTTCTTCTTGACAAGCAGGACCGGACTAGAGAAAGGGCTGGAACTTGGTTGTATAATCCCCGCTGCTAGCATCTCTCCTACCATCTTCTCAATCTCGTTTTTTTGTAAGTAAGGATAATGATAGAGCCGCACACTAACCGGTACCGTGCCTAGTAGTAGGTTGATTGCATGATCCTTTTTTCTGGAAGGACGTAGCCTTTCAGGTGTTGTGAACACCTCCTCAAACTCCGCTAACACCTCTTTTAGGAACAATGGAACCTCTACCTGACTGCCATTGTATTCAGTTGCCAACGTTCCCAGTTCCAGCAACATTCCTTCTCCATTCTCCTTGAAGGCCTTCATCATAGCCTTCAAGGATACCAAGCTTTTGCTCAAGCTGGGATCTTCTTGCAAGGTCACGGCCAATCCCCCAACCTGAAACTTCATAGTCAAAGCCTTCCAATCCACTCTCATCTTCCCCACTGCTGCCAGCCACTTCATCCCAAGGATTACATCAGAACTACCCAACTCCAAGGGCAGAAAATCCTCCACAATTTGTAAGTTTTGTAGGTGCAATTTCACCCCTTTGCAAATGCCGGCCCTTTGCACCGCCATTCCTGTCCCCATGATCACCTCATATTCGGTAGTTTCTGTTCGTGGCAACCCCAACCGTTGCACCAGTTTTGCAGCTATAAAATTGTGCGTCGCCCTCCATCAATAAGTACTACCACTGGTTGCCCTTCTATATCCCCTTGCAGCTTCATTGTTTGCGGTGTTGTCAACCACACCACCGAATTCATGGAGAGTTCAATGACCTCACTGCCATGCCCAACTTCCTCTTCTTCTTCTCTTCCATCTCCTGTTTCCACCTCGGCTCCTTCCTCTTCCCTTTCTTCATCGTAAATCATCATAATGTGCAACTCCTTGTTCTTGCACTTGTGGCCAACTGAATATTTTTCATCACAACGAAAGCATAATCCCTTTTCCCTTTTGGCTTTCCACTCGGCCTCACTGAGTCGTTTAAAAGAGCCATTGCTGCCACTATTAGCCACTGGTAGCTTGTTGCTCACCTGACCAAAGACTCTCGAATGAGGAGTCGGGCTTCTTGATTGTATGGGAGGGGGGGTCGAACAACATTGTTGTAGAGTGGATAGAGAAATTGCTCCTCGCTGGTCCGAACGCCCTACTGCAGCTGGGCATGGCCGCATTTTTATCCTCGATACACTGCGCCATCATCATGATCCGATCCAACCCCCTAGGTTGCAGTACCCTGATCTCAGCCTTGATTTCTGGCTTAAGGCCGTTGATGAAATGGCCCTACAAGAACACCTCAGAGATGTCCGACACTGGTGCGGCCAAAGTCTCGAACATCAGCCGGTAATCCTTGACAGCACCATCTTGTCGTAGAGCCAGGAACCTCTCCTCTAGCGACCCCTCTTGAGTTGAACGGAATCGGTTGAGAATTCCCTGCTTGAGCCCTTCCCAACTGCGGATCCCCTTGCGCCTAGACTTCCACTGGAACCAAGCGAGGGCCCTTGCCTCGAAGCACAACGCTGCGGACTCGATCTTCTCATCATCGGACAGCTGGTTGATCGCGAAGTACCTCTCCGCCTTGAAAATCCAGTCGTCCGGGTTGTCTCCCACGAAGGTCGGCATTTTCGGTCGCCGACCTCTCCCTTCCTGACGCCATGCAGCACTCATGCCCCCCTCCATTCCTTGGTTCATGCCGCCCCCGGAGTCACTTCGGAATCTGGGGTAAACTCCGTTGGCCATCCACCCCCATGGGCTTTAGCCTTCCTCTCCCATTCTTGTTCGTCCCACCTTGTTCGCAGGATGGCGAACTGTTCGAGCATTTATGCTACGTTGCGGTTTATTGTTTGAATCTCTTCCTTCATCGTGTCTACCTTCTCCTCCAGGTCCCCCACCCTCTCGGTTAAGTTCACCATGGTGATCGACGAATGCTCTGATACCAAATTGATGAGATTCAACACAATAGGTAGGATTTTCCAGAGGATTAGGTGAGTTTCTGCTGTATTGCAACTCTCAATTACAAAGAAATCAATGGAAATAAGCAACAAAACTGGGCATTCGAGAGGCCCAGGACTCTCTTGCCCGAAAACTCTAAATTCTCCACACTTTTCTCTCTTCTAACCGCCTTTTTATAGGTTGTTCATGCACATGCTGGTTTGTGTAACAAACCAACCAAGTGCCTATTCTACCCCTGGCGCACATGCTGGCCGTTACTCCCTTTCGCAGTGTCCCCCATATTCCCTTGATTCTTGTTACGCCTTTGGTATGTTTGCAGTATCGGTGGCCTAACACATTCTTTTGCAACTGTTTCGAATGAAGGCGTATTCCTTGACTACCAGTAGCCTCTCCATCATTTAAAATATTGATGCTTGAATCCTCCTCTGGTGTAAGCACTTGATCAGCTATAGCAGGAGCTGAGTTAACTAGCTTGGGAGATCCAACACCCCTATCAACAAAGAGACCCCTGTGACCATCTTGCTTTTGTAATCGCAAAGGTGAATATGTTCTTATTGTCTTCAATTCAACCATGCCAGAGCTTGAATAAACTGTAGAAGGATTTGTTACCATGACCTCCATCTCCTTTACTGTCGCAAGCCGATCAGAAGAAACACCACCATCCTTGGGTTGTGAAGCAATGCGTGAGCCCTCGAGACTGGAAAAACCCCAGTATGAGTCAATAACCTTAGAGTTTCTGTCATGTTAGCATAAATCAGACTTGAGTTTGCAAATGTTGAGGTTGCTGGGACAACAACCTCATCAAAATCAAGCTCCAAACTCATCGAAAATCCATTCTTTAGTTTATACTCATTGTTTCCCCAATGGTTGTGTTGATGCCAATTCCTCCTAACCCCTTTACCACTAGGGTTGGCTATCATATGACCAAGATCAACCTCATCGTCGCTATCATCTATCATTGATCTTCTAGGATTAATGAGGACAAGATTAATGGCTGGTCTTCCCAGTTTAACATAGCCGGCTTGATTCACGCCATTAGTCCGGTTCCGATTATCCTTAACTCGTTGTAAAACGCCCAATTGGTTGCGGATTCACTCTAATTGCTGCTTAATTGTATGAGTTATTTCCCGTTGTTCTTCGATTGTTCTCCAAACCACGGGCAGCCCCCGATTACCGTCACGAGACTGGTTGCTACCGTTACCTTCAAGATTGGCCATCTGATTGGTTGATGAACCGCTATGATATCAGCTGACGCAACATGTAGTGTATGTAAAAAAAACACACCAAAATAAACCCTTAAAAGAGCAAATTTCAATGGCCGAAGCTTGGCTTTCAAGAAGATGCAAAAACAAGACTATTTTGCTAAAAAAACCCGAATAGGTTGCTGAAATTTGATTGAGAAAAATTTGATTACAAAGATTACAAACTCTAGATCCTAGGCATATTTATAGTATTTGGTTAATCTAAATCCATATAATATTTGTAAACAAAATTTAACTAAAATCCTAATAGAAATAAAACCCTAATCAAATATGAAGTAGAATCCTAAATTAAGTAGAATTCTAAAACTTAAGAAGTATTAAAATATTGTTCCGACACTACTATTCTGGTAATACTATTCCGATTTGGTTGGGTCGAACTTGGACCAGGTCTTGATTGGTGACCGCATCATTCTCATACCATCAAGAACAAATTTTCTATTCCCCTTATAGATGATCTATTGGATGAATTAGCAGGAGCCAAAATTTTCTCTAAACTAGACCTTCGATCCAGATATCATCAAATCCAGATGAAACCCATTGATATCCCCAAAATAGCCTTTTGAACCCACCAAGGTCTATCTGAATTTGTAGTCATGCCTTTTGGTCTTACTAATGCTCCTGCTACCTTTCAAGTACTCATGAACCAAATTTTTGTCCCTATCTTCGAAAGTTCATCCTAGTCTTTTTTGACAATACACTAATCTACAGTCTAAGCCTTGAACAACACATAACCCACCTTCAAACTGTATTTGGAGTCCTTAGAACGAACCAATTGTATGTTAAGCTATCTAAGTGTATTTTTGTTAGGAATGAGGTGGGATATTTGGGGCATATTATATTGGAGGAGGGGGTTAAAACTGATCTCAACAAGGTCACAACAATGGTGGTGTGGCCAAGGCCTATATCAGTAAGAGAACTGAGGGGTTTTTTGGGATTAACAGGTTATTATCGAAAATTTATAAGGCATTATGGGGTGATTAGTAGACCTCTGATGAATCTATTAAAGAAAGAAGGTTTCCATTGGAATCCCCAAGCTGAAGTAGCTTTCTTGACACTCAAAAAGGCAATGACACAAGCACCTGTATTAGCCCTAATCGACATTTCCAAACAATTCACAGTAGAGACGGATGCTTGTGATAAGGGAATATGAGCTGTACTAATGCAAAAGGAAGGCCTATTGCCTACATCAGTCAGGCTCTAGGACCTAAGCATTTGGGGTGGAGTGTGTATGAGAGGGAGCTGCTAGCAGTGCTGAAGGTTGTGGACAAATGGAGGCATTACCTAGAGGGTAGCTCTTTCGTGATTAAAACAAATCACGGGAGCCTCAGATTCCTATCCCAGCAAAGACTATAGTCCCAACTTCAGAAGAAAGGAGTATCCAATCTCATGGGATTGGACTATACTATACTTTACCGTAATGGGAAGGAAAATATCGTGGCTGATGCCCTATCAAGAAGGGAGGATAATGACAAGGAGGGTCAATGCCATACCATCACGGCAGTGGTGCCAGAATGGATGAAAGAAGTGGTGCAAAGTTATGAACATACTGAGTGGGTGAAAGAACTCTTAACCAAATTGGCAGTTCAAAATGCAAGGGAGAAAGGATATTCAATGTCCAATGGCCTTATCAGATTTCAGGGCAGGCTGGTTGTGGGAGATGATAAGGGGTTGAAAGAAAAGATATTGAAGTCCCCACATTGCTCACCCTTAGGGGGTCATTTAGGGATTAAGGTCACCTACCACAAGATTAGGCAGTTATTCTTTTGGCCAAAACAAAGGAGGGATGTGGTAGAATTTGTGCTGGCATGTGAGACATGCCAGAGGTGTAAGCACGAGCAAGTGCCATACCCTGGCATGTTGCAGCCTTTAGAGGTTCCAGAATAGGCATGGGAAGGGATTTCCATGGATTTTGTGGAGGGGTTACCCAATCTGAAGGCAAGAACGTGATTTTAGTAGTGGTAGACAGATTGACTAAACTTGGGCATTTCCTCAATCTCACACATCCTTTCTCGGCCCAAGAGGTGGCTAGGGTGTTCTTGGATTCAGTGGTAAAGCTACGTGGGGTCCTTAAGACAATAATATTTGACAGGGATAAAATCTTCACCAGCAATTTCTGGCAAGAATTGTTCAAGAAGCTGGGAGTAGGGTTGCAGCAGTCCATTGCTTACCACCCTCAAACCGACGGCCAAATGGAGAAGGTCAACCAATGTCTCAAAGCCTACCTAAGGTGCATGTGTTTTACGAGGCCAAAGAGTTGGAACAAGTGGTTACCACTAGCTCTGTAGTGGTACAATTCTTGTTTTCATAGTGCCATCAAGATAAGCCCCTTCGAGGCTGTGTTTGGGTACAAGCCCCCTCTCTTGTTGGCTATATCTAGCAGTTCTTCTAGCCTAGCAATGGTGGAGCAATACTTACAACAGATGAGGGACATGCTCTCTACTCTAAAGAATGAGCTAGATGAGGCCCAAAACAGGATGAAGCAAGTAACTGACAAGAGGAGAAGTGACAAGGCTTTTGAGATCAGGGACAAAGTGTTCCTTAAAGTGAAGAGGTTCTTGCAACAACCCTTCACCTCAACACCTGCATCAAAGCTCAGTCCCAAGTACTTTGGACCCTATGTCATTGAAGCTAGAATGGGGAAGGTAGCCTACAAGCTAAGGTTGCCTGAGGGAATCAACGTGCATCTGGTGTTTCATGTGTCCTTGCTCCAGAAATCCATTGAACCGAGGGCCACCACTAGCCAACAATTACTGACAATAGAAGATGAACTAGAAGAGACCCTAGAGCCTCAGGCCATCCTAGACAAGAGGGTGGTCTATCAGGGAGCAACATCCCTAACACAAGTCTCAGTCCAGTGATCGCAGTTACAACCAAATCATACTACATGGGAGTATCTACCTGAGTTGTTGCCAAAATTCCCACGAGTGGCTGGCCTACTGTGAGGGATTCTTGGGGACAAGAATGTGTTTGAAGGGGGGAGAGTGTCATGACCCCAAGGGTTGCATTGTAATTTTCGTTTGCATTTTAAGATTCTACTTGTAGCATTGGAGGGAGCTAATCGATTCTGCTAAGGTAGCTCTTCCCATAATACCCTCAGTTTGAATGTAACCGTTGGGAACAACCTATATAAGGCTCTCACGCGAGAGGAGGAGAATTCATTTTTGAATGTGAATTGAATATTTTCCCTCTAATTTGTCCCTCCCTCCCTCTCTCTCTCCCTCTTAATTCTCTCTTTGATCTTCTTTTCTCTCTTCTTAAACTAGCCGAATTCAAGCCTCTTTCTCGAGGCTTGACACCACCCTTTGGCTCGTACCGATTCTTGGCAAGATCAGATCCGATCTTCCTCTCGGGGGAAAGTCTGATGATAGCCTCGCTTGAGCTTGACTTGAGAACATAAGCATGAACTGCTGTATTTGATCGCGCAACATATTGCTTTGCTCTCGCATTTCCTCTCTAATTTGGTTGCGCATATCTTCGCGCAATCGATCTGTTGCCTCCTCTAATCTCCAATCTATCACCGATCCCAACGAGTCCTCCATCAATGTGACTCGAGTTTGTACATCCATCACCATAGTCCACACTTGTTGGAGCTATAATTCCATTTGCTTCATGCGAGTACCGCCGCCATTGCTGAGTTCTTCAATTCCTTAGAAGCCAGGAGCGAATACTTTGATACCAATTGTCGTATCCATTGGATCTGACAGAAGATTTTGTTAAGATGTATTACTACTAGTTTTGTTAACTCAGCTGACCAACTAGTCGATATCTTTACTAAGTCTCTCAAAGGTTATCGCATTGGTTTCATTTGTAACAACCCTTGGTGCATTTGACCTATATGTCCCAGTTTGAAGGGGACGTGTTAGCATAGTATGTATATATATATTGTACTCTATACTTGTACTATATTAATACACTTGTACTACACTTGTATTGCACATACTACACTTATACTGTATGGTACTTCCTGTATATAATTAACTCAGCAGTATCAATAATAGACCCGCAAGTCATTCATCCATAGGGTGTTTTTCAGATCTAAGCAATTCCTGGAAGCAATTTCAAACAAGGCGGATTAGATTTACTGAAAATTAGATTCAGGTTCAATTAGAATTTGAAGACAGATCAGGTTTGTTGAATCTCAATCTAGGCAAGGACCAGAATCAGTTTAGAGGTGGTTCTTGGGAGGCGATTTCTAGAGGTTGGGTCAGGACCGATTGAGTCATAGGAGGTTGTCGAGCAGTTCCTTGGCCTTCGACTTCTCCTGCTCGTGAGATTTCTGCCATGGCTGACAGCACACGCATGAAACAATTTGCGTCTCAACTGTAGTAGAAGAATGCTACAATTTTAGTTGGACATAATAGAAATCATTGGGCAAACAACCAGAATCATGAGACATTGGATTGTGTTAGACAACAGGCTGTCAGATTTATTCAAGTATCTTTGGAAAGTTGAAAGCTGTGAATTGAGAAGATTAGAGATAGTTTCCTAATGTGTAGATAGATGTACAGATTTGACAATTTTATTCATTAATTTAGGGATTCTCTCCATTATAGGAATTCCTTAATTTAGGTTTTCCTTTTGTAGATTAGCCAACTCACTGTATATATATTGGACTGTACAAGATGAATGAAATCAATCAATTTTATTTTCTCTCCAATTTTGACATGGTATCAGAGCCCAATTTTTAGGGTATCTTTTCTTTCTAGCCTTCATTGTTGTCACCATCTATCTGCAAGTTCTGCCTTGATTGCAATTCAGCCTTTATTCCTGGATTAGAAACCTAGGAATCTTTCAAGCAGTCACCGCCGACAGCCTCTATCGCTGTCTGCACTGTTGCAAGCCGAGGGAAACAATGTTGTTCATTGCTGCCGCTGCATTGCAGGTTCACCGGCGACCTCTCTAACCCATCACTGGTAACCTGCGACAAAGAATACCATTGTTGGCCTTTATTGCCGTCATAAGCTGTTCATCACCATTACTGTTTCATCAGCCTTCATTGCCATCAATCACTGTTTCTCTAAGTGTCGCCATATTCCTAAGGATGTCAACCTCAGCCTCCTTTGAAGTCATCTCTCACAGCACATAAGAAGTGCCAGCAAATTCGACGTCCGGTGAACTGCAGCAAATCAGTGCTGCATATCCACTCAATGGGAAGAACTATTTAAAATGGTCACAATTGATTAAGACCATTTTAAAGGGAAAAGGTAAACTCAATCACATACTCAGAACCAGACCCAAGGAAGGAGATCTGAATTTCATCTCATGGGACGAGCAAGACTTTATGATTATGGCGTGGCTCTGGAACTCTATGTCTCCAGAGATCAGCGACACATGAATGCTTCTACCAACAGTAAGAGAGATTTGGGAATCAATCCGACAAACCTATTCCAAAGTCAAGGGATGCAGCTCAAATTTACAAGTTGAGAGTCAAAACAATGTCAACCAAGTAGGGGGATAAGACTCACAGAATATGTGAATTTGCTGAAGGGGCTGTGGCAGGAGATGGACCAATATCATGTAATACAAATGAAAGACAGCGAGAATACAGCCTTGTTAAAGGCATTTATTGAGAAGGATCAAACCTATGACTTTCTAACTGAACTAAATGCAGAATTTGATCCTGTTAGAATCCAAGTCTTAGGTAAGGAAGATCTGCCTTCACTCAATGAGGTAGCATCCATCATTTTGGCCGAGGAGAGTAGAAGGAGTGATGTTGGAAGCAAAACCACTAGAAACTTCAGCCATGCTGACAAAGGCTGCAAACCGTGGTCCAAAGGAGCATTAGAAGACTGAATCCAAGTTTGTAAGTGGAGAAGACTAGGACTCTCTGTGGTGCACCTATTGTAACACTCCAAGACATATTCGGGAGAAGTGCTGGAAACTTCATGGGAAACCGCCTAGTAAAGAGTAGGGAAACTAAGGCAAGCAGAATAGGCAACAAAGAGGGCAAGCACGCTAGGTGTCAGTACAACAGGGAAAAGAGAAAGCCGTAGAATCAAAGGACTTCAATAAATAGGACATTGAGAAAATGCAGAACTTGGCATCTCTTGAAAAACCTTCAAGTACGTGTTCATTGGCACATTTAGGTAAGTTTCCAAGCTCTCATGGTTTAAATGTCTCAGAAAACTTTAGAAACTCATGGATTATTGATTCGAGAGCCACATATCACTTGACCTATGCCTCTCAAAACTTTAGTACATACACTCCCTGTTTGAGTAACAAGAAAATATCTACTGCAGATGATTCACCTACTATAGTAGCTGGAATAAGAGATATAAGAATCAGTCCAAACCTCACCCTTAAAAATGTCCTTCATGTTCCTAAATTGTCCACAAACTTGGTTTCTATCACTGAAATCTCTTGAGATTTAAATTGCAAAGTCATATTTTTCCCAACTCATTGTTTATTTCAAGATCAGGATTTGAGAATGATGATTGGATATGTTGAGGAAAATAACGGATTGTACTATCTTGATGTGTCTGAGAAACCAAACATCAATAAATAGAATCATCTCCTAATTCTCCTATCCAAACAACGCCACTCCACCAATGAAAACCTGATTTGGCTTCACCATTATAGGCTTGGTCATCCCTCTTTTAGAACTCTTGAAATTATGTTTCCTTTCTTGTTCAAAGGATTAGCAAATAAACCTTTTGTTTGTTATGTGTGTGACTTTGCAAAACACAAACGTGCATCCTTTTCCATTATCAATAAAAGGAGCTCTGTTCCCTTTGATTTGATTCATAGTGACATATGGGGTCCATCCACAATTCCTAATGTTTCAGGGGCTCATTGGTTTGTGTCATCCACTAATGATTGTACCAGAGTTATTTGGATTTTTCTGCTTGAGTCCAAAAGCGAAGTTAATGATGCACTTCCAAACATTCTTTCCAATGATAAAAACCCAATTTAGTGTCCAAGGTAAAAGGTTTAGATCAAACAACGTAAAAGATTACTTCAATGAAACCCTTTCTATTTTTTTTTAAAGAGACGGGATTATTCATGAATCATCCTATGTCTATACCTCCCAACAAAATGGGGTAGCAAAAAGAAAAATGATCACCTCCTTTCCACAACCCGAGCATTACTATTCTAAAGAAATGTTCCAAAACATTATTGGGGGGAAATAGTTCTCACAATCACTCATATTATCAACTGACTTCCTACCCAAGTAATGAGTCTCAAAAGCCCCATGGATGTACTATCACAGTTTTATCGAAGTCTAAGTATAACCAATCATTTTGTTCCTAAAATATTTGGATGTGTCTCATATGTTCATGTTCATGATCAAAATTGAGGGAAATTGGATCCAAGAACTCTCAAAACCATCTTTGTGGGATATTCTTCAACTCAAAAGGGGTACAAATGTTATTACCCACAAGCCAGAAAATTCCTCATATCAGTTGATGTAACATTTGATGAGACAGTACCATACTTCACCCAACCTTATCTTTAGAGGGAACAACACTTGTGGAAGATAAGGATTCTTTCCTTCTAGACCTACCCACAACCATGAAACATCAGCAATACCCTAAACCTCAACTTAAAGCCCAATTTGATCTTGAACTAGAACTTGTATCCTTAGATGGGGATAATGAGGATGCTTCTGATAACAAATTTTCTTAAGTCTACTAAAGAAGGAAAAATCTAGCTCCTAAACCGAGGCTAGTTCAAGCATCAGACTCGAAGCCTAGAAATGAGGTAATACCTTCTAATTCTTCTTAGTCTACACTTGAAATTGATTTGCCTATTGCCATTAGGAAGGGAACCAGAAAATGTACTAAATAACCACAATACCCAATTTTAGTGTTTGTGTCATTTGTGAGATGCTCACCTTGTCCTAGATGCTTCCTCTCAAATTCAAACACCGTGACAATTCCCAATACTCTTTCTAAGGCTTTATCCTGTGAGAATTGAAAAAATGCTATGAATGTTGAAATGTAGGCCTTGGAGAAAAACAATACATGGGAAATTGTAGAACTACCAAAAGGTAAGAAATTAGTAGGGTGCAAGTGGGTATACATTATGAAATATAAGGCTGATGGGATATTAGAAAGGTACAAAGAAAAGCTGGTAGTAAAAGGATACGCACAAACATATGGAATAGACTACCAAGAAACCTTTGCACCTATAGCAAAAATGAACATGGTGAGAATTATCTTGTCTTTAGCTATAAATATTGATTGGCCCCTTCAACATTTGATGTGAAAAATACCTTTTTATATGGAGACCTTGAGAAAGAAATATATATGGAGATTTCACTTGGTTACATTAGAAATATTGCTCCTAATAAGGTATGCAAACTTAAGAAAGCACTATTTGGTTTGAAACAGTCGCATGGACTTTTGGGAGATTCACTAAAGTGTTGGTAAGCATGGGCTACAAAGAAAATCAAGGAGACCACGCTCTATTTATCAAATATTTAGGTTTAGAGGGAGTCACAACCCTCATTGTATATGTGGATGACATAATAGTAATCGGGAATGATCAGTAAGAAAGGTAAAATCTAGGACAATGCTTGAGGATGGAATTTGAAATTAATGAGCTCTGATACCTTTAAGTTCTTCCTAGGAATTGAGGTAGCGCGGTCCAAGACACAAATATTCATTTCTTAGCAAAAGTACATTACTGATCTCTTGAGGGATACAAGAACATTGGCATGCAAGCCCTGCCAACTCACCTATAGATCTGAATCACAAACTTGGGGAAGTTAAAGGTGACACAACAATAGATAAAGAAATGTATCAGACATTAGTCGGTCGACTAATCTATCTATCTCACACACGCCCAAACATTGCCTATGCAGTGAGTGTTGTGAGCTAGTTCATGCATAATTCAAAGGAAATACATCTGCAGACAATCTGTAGAATATTACACTATTTAAAAGGGACTATAGGGAAAGGAATATTGTTCAAGAAGCATGCAAAGATTGCACTTGAAGCTTATACAGATGTTGACTATGCAAGTCTAGTGATAAGCAAGAGATCTACCTTTGGGTATTACACCTTTCTTGGAGGAAACTTAGTCACTTGGAGAAGCAAGAAGCAGAATGTGGTGGCAAGGTCAAGTACTGAATTTGAATTCAAAGCTATGGCATAGGGGATATGTGAGTTACTATAGCTAAAAATTATTTTGGAAGACTTAAGATTAAATGGGATGGTCCTATGAAGCTCTATTGTGACAGCAAATCAGCCATCAGCATAGCACATAATCCTGTACAACATGATCAAACAAAACACATTGAAGTTGATAGACATTTTGTTAAGGAAAAACTAGACAATGGTCTCATTTGCACTCCCCTTATGTGCCTTCAGAGTCCCAACTAGCAGATGTGTTCAAAAAGGGAATTGGCAACCGTAAGTTTCAGACACTAATTTCCAAGTTGGAAATGGATAATATTCATTTACCAGTTTGAGAGGGAGTGTTGGAAAATAGGCTGATAGATTTATTCAAGTATCTTTGGAAAGTTGAAAGCTGTGAATTAAGAAGATTAGAGAGTTTCCTAATGTATAGATAGATGTACAGATTTAACAGTTTTATTCATTAATTTAGGGATTCTCTCCATTATAGGAATTCCTTAATTTAGGTTTTCCTTTTGTAGATTAGCCAACTTACTGTAAATATATTGAACTGTACAAGATCAATGAAATCAATCAATTTTCTTTTCTCTCCAATTTTGACAGATTGGAAGTTGGAGAACCCTATGGACAGAGTTCACAGAAAATTGGATGGCCTATCAAGGAAGTTTGATGAATTTTTGATAATGTTTTCTAAGAAGTATAAGGTCAATATACCATCCACTGCAGAATTGATTCCAGTTGCTGCTGAAATCCTCCCTAAGACCTTCAATTCGCAAGAAGTTACTGAATTACCTACCCTGGATTAGGAAGTTTCAATTGAAAAATTAGTCATTTGTGAGAAAATTGGTGCTGGAGTACAAGAAACTTTGGAACAATTTGAATTGGAAAAAACATGAGGAAAAGTAATTGTGACACCAATGGAGGAGACATTTGTTAAAGAAGAATTGTTGGTGTACGTTAGCAAGCAAGAGCCAACATATGCATTTAAAGCACTATTGGATTCTAGAAATGTTGAATCCAGTTGGACCTGGGAGTAGGAAAAGGCTTAGGAGGAATTGAGGACACAATTGAAGCAAGATGAACAGAAGAAACGCAATGCGTCTCTGAAGAGGGTGGAAGAGTTTTTTGTTGTTTTGTTTGTTCATATTCTAGTTGGTGAGTTGCAGTATCAAATCACATCTTGGCTTGCAGAAGAGTTTTGAGTTCCTTCTTGTTACTGGAAATGAGATAACGGGAGATATATT
Source organism: Diospyros lotus (assembly GCF_014633365.1). NCBI lineage: Eukaryota > Viridiplantae > Streptophyta > Magnoliopsida > Ericales > Ebenaceae > Diospyros > Diospyros lotus. The sequence continues at coordinate 7,603,006 of NC_068350.1, forward strand.
GGCAGTTGACCTGGTCTTAGCAGAGATTAAAGAAATTACTGAATCTTACAGCTTTGACATGGAGATCATCGAGATCTACATGTTATATTTACAAGAAAAACAAAAGAAAAGGAACATAAGAGAATAGAGGAAAAAGCTGAAGATGAGAAGGAAAGAAAGGAAAAAGAGAAGAAGGATCAATTAGATAGTGAAAGCAGAGATTGGATGAAGAATTGGACCAGTTGCTGAAGTTTTTGGGGACAAGAACCCTCTCAAGGAGGGGGGAAATTGTCCAGACCTCAAGAATCCCAAGGATATAATCGTAATTATATATTATATGTATTAGTTTGTTGTAGTTCAGTGACTATACCTTTCAGTTGTATTGATAGAATAGCTTATAAATAGGTTAAAGGAGGTAGAGAATGTTCGTAGTTGAATGATAATTGAATTTCAGTCTTCTCTCTCATCAATTCTCTTTGTCTTTCCTCTCTCTCGATTCTTTCTCCCTAATCTCTCTGTACTCTGTTTGAATTCTCCCTCATTTCTTTTGGTTTTTCCCTCACTTTTTGTTCCATCTCCCTCAGTTTCTTTTAGATTTCCTCCTAAAACCCTAGGTAAACTCTAGGTTCCTAACAACTGTGTTTTCCAATTTTCCATTTGAAATTTTTTTATATTTGAACAAGTTTTCTAGTTTTCCATTTTATGTGGAGTAATTCCCCAAAAAATTGGGGCAGTTCTCCACTACTAAACAACCCCCTAAAGTTCTGAATAGTTAGATTTTCACTCCTTGTGATTCTCCATTTGAATTAATTCTTTGGCAGTGGTTTGAATTAGTTTGGGCTCTATTTTGATGTATTTGACTACGTTTGGAATGATACACACCTATTAATTATAATTTTTAGTTGGGAAAATTGAATGCATGAACTTAGTCCATACACTACAGGTTTCTAAAGGCTAAACCCATATTTGTCCCTCTGTACTTCCACGTTTTTTTATGTGGTTATTCAAACTTTTCGTTATTTCGATTACACCCTTGAACCATACATTTTTTAGTCAATTGCACACCTCACCAATGCATGCAATACGCAAGCGCCGAAATGCCCAAATTTTCCCTCACGTGCATGCAAAAAATAGCTGGCGACAAGGTAGGGGAGGTGGTTGGTGACAAGTACAAAGGAATGGAGGAGAAAGTCTGTTCAACATCGTTGATCGTCGTCAGCCCCTCGTAGTCATCGTTGATTGCATCAATCACTGTTTTCAATAATCGCGATTGTTCCTATGCCTTCTCCAATCATTGCAATTGATTGTCGATCTTCTCCTGTTGACTAGACCTCTTGATTTGTCTTCTCCAATCATGGTCTTCCCAGTCGGTGGTGCCTCTAACCATTAGTCTTCTTCTTTAGTTGTAGCAACCGACTGTCTATTCAATTAGTTCGTCTTCCCCAATTGACGACTCCTTCGCCTTTTCACCTTTCACCACCGTTGAGACGACCTCTACACCTTCCACCATAGCCTTCGGCTTGCACCTTCTCCTCCATCCTTTGTACTCGTCGTCGGTCACCTCCCCTGCCTCGTTGTTGACTACTTCTTGTCCTCCCACACTACCCACCCAACCTCGTTGGGCCACTATATGTACCAATCCCTCACCCTCTACAAACCCCCTTCGTCCCAATGCATTTTCTTCTCCATCCCTTGCATTCCAATTGTTGTCGGCCACTAAAGGAAGAAGCCATGGCAGAGATGGTGGTCGACAATGAGAGTAATTTGGGCAATTCAGCGAGCGTGTGTTGTATGCTCTTGGTGAGGTGTCTAATTGACTTGAAAATTTATGGTTCAGGGATGTAATTGAAACAACAAAATCACCAAAAAAAAATGTGAAAGTACAGGGGCAAAAATATGAGTTTAGCCGGTTTCTAAATATTTGAATGTTGTAATAACATACCTGTTGGTTGACTTGGAGTATTTGAAGCTATTTCTGTGTGTTACTTTGGGACTCTGTGTTTGGGTTATTTGTAGATTTGTCTGTTATGTTTTCACTTCTATCGTGTACAAATCTTTAGGTTTGCCTGTGTTTCTTGTTCTGCCGCGCAATTATTTCACCTTTTAGTCAAATTTCAAATCTGAAATGTAAGCTAATATGATTGCCAAAATTTATTAACCATCGCCTTACATGCAGATTGTTAAATTGTTTACTCAAGAAGAAAACCCCTCTGGATATGGAGGAAATGTGCAAGGAGGATTCAGAATCTTTACCGATTGGGGTTTACGAGTTAGCTGGGGAACCTGCTGTAATTATCAATGGGGTACCTCCGCGGCCTCCAATTAATGAAACTCTAGTTCCATGTGGTGTTAGTGATTTTGAATCACATAGGACTACGAGATATGGTGAATGGTTGATGGGAAGAGAGGTTCGGAAGTTGTTTGGGGAGCAGTTTTATAGTGGGAGAGTTACTGAGTTTGACAAAGAAACTGGTTGGTATAGGGTTGTGTATGAAGATGGCGACTTTGAAGACCTTGAATGGAATGAGTTGGAAGGTATACTCCAGCCCCTGGACATCACTATACCTTTGAAAGTGTTAGCATTGAGGATCATCAGGAAGAGACAGAAAACGACTCATAGATCTCGAAAGACCGTGACCAGATCTAGAAGTTACAGACCCCAAAATGTGGGAGATATGGCAAAGACCATGGAGGTGCTTGAAGAAGTTCCCAAAATGAAAGTGAACGATCCATATAGAAAGGGAAATGAGGATGCACCACAGCTGGCTGATGGAATCCTTGATCAGCAAAATGGAGTTGGGAATTGAACTGCTGTTTGCAAGTTCAACTGTCCTTTTGAATTTGACTGGCTCTCACTCTCAACTCATCAACTCTCTAAACCCTTGTTCGCAATTCAATCTGCATATATAGATATAGTGGGATAAAGCCTTGAACAAGAACCTATTTTTATCAAATGCAAAGGTTTCAAACCAACATAGAAAGTTTGTAGCATTCGAACCAGGCAAAATCTGATAATGGTGAAAGAACATTGAAGTTGATAATGGAGGCAAACATGCCCAGCTGCAGCTGTTGACCATAAAGGTTGAAACAGCTACGGATTCTACAATGAAACAAGCAGAAACAGTGATGAAAACTCAAAAATTCATAATGTCATATCTCTTATTTTAGTCGAAAGGTTAATAGACAAATCTTGAAATCAATTGTATGATTGCTTCATTGATTGTCATTGAAGGTCAAGCATTAAAATTGTAAAAATAATTTATTTTCTAAACAAAAATAATACTTCTTATACCCAAACCCTAAATTAGATGCTTGAACGGATCAAGTTTATTTTAGCAAGAAGAAGAGACACCAACTGATAAGCAAATCTCCACAGCTCAAACTGCAAACAATCTGTTCTTTGGAGATTGATGGAGGAGTCTGCCCAAGAATGAATTCTGTATTTTATAATAAACGTATCAGAAACAACAGATTCCGGGTCGTCGATGTTCCCTTTTGCTCTGGTCTGCAATCGCCGTCGAACTCGAAGCCTTCCTCTTCTCCGAAGCCATTAGGCCCACCTAAAGTCAACAGGCTGCATAAGGGATTCAGAGTTCTCGACCTCGTAACTTCGAAAGCAAATGTCGTTAATGGCGGTCGCCAAACCCATCTTCGGCTCATTCAAGATATCTTGCCGACAAATTCAGATCAACTTAGCGCACAACAGGCTCGAAGCGAAGATAATGACTCAAAAGATGATCCTGTTTCGACTCTCCCCAGTGATTTGTCCCGGCTTTTGAGTTACTGCGGAACTTGGAGGACTGTTGATGTTGGAATTCAAGTTCATTGCTTGGCGATTAAAACTGGGTTGTTCGCCAATGTATACGTTGGGAGTTCTTTGATTAGTTTTTACAGCAAATGTGGTGGGTTAGACAGTGCCTACCGCGTGTTCGAAGAAATGCCTGTTAGAAATGTGGTCTCCTGGACGGCGATGATTACTGGGTTTGCGCAAGAGTGGCAGGTTGATGTGTGCTTGGAGCTCTACGGCCGGATGAGGAACTCAGCTGCAAAGCCCAATGATTTTACATTGACTAGCCTTTTGAGTGCTTGCACAGGCAGTGGATCTCTTGGACAGGGGAAGAGTACTCATTGTCAAGCAATTCAAATGGGTTTCAATTCGTATCTACACGTTTCCAATGCTCTCATTTCCATGTACTGCAAATGTGGAGATGTAAACGAAGCATTATACGTATTTGAAACCATGGATGGGAAAGATATTGTGTCATGGAACTCCATGATTGCTGGGTATGCCCAGCATGGGCTGGCATTGCTGGCAATTGATCTCTTTGAAGAGATGAAGCAGCAGAGACTGAAACCTGATGCCATCACTTTCCTTGGTGTGCTCTCTTCATGCCGCCATGCTGGTTTGGTTGATCAGGGCTGGTTTTACTTGAACTCAATGGTGGAGTTTGGGGTGGAGCCGGAACTAGACCATTATTCTTGCATTGTGGATCTTCTTGGCCGAGCTGGGGATGTAGAAGGTGCTCGAGATTTCATCAAGAAGATGCCTGCCAGCCCCAATGCCGTTATATGGGGCTCTCTTCTTTCTTCATGCAGGCTGCACGGGAATGTTTGGATTGGAATTGAGGCTGCAGAGAGCAGGCTGCTATTGGAGCCAGGATGTGCAGCTACCCACCTGCAATTGGTTAATTTGTATGCCAGTGTAGGCTACTGGGATCAGGTAGCAAGGGTGAGGAAACTGATGAAGGATAAAGGGCTGAGAACTGATCCTGGTTGCAGTTGGATTGAAGTTAAGAATGTAGTTTATCAATTCAGGGCAGAAGACAGTTTCAACTCCAAGCTATATGAGATCAATGTTGTGCTAGATTGCTTGGTAGATCACATGAGCAACCTAGGCTATATGTCTGAAATCCATCGACTAGAATCTTGCTATGATTTGCAAATTTTGCAATTAAATGGCACCGGGATGAGGTGTATTGAGCACAGTGAATGCTCTGAAGTTGTATGATCAAAATTTGATGTATAATTAATGCATATAATTATTGTATACTTTTAAATCCATTACCCTTTTTTCAGTTCTTGAGGGCAAGGCTTGGTAGAAATGGTAAAATTTTTCCTCTATAACTGGAAGTTCACAAGTTCAATTTGTGAAAACAACCTGTTTGTATAAAGTAAGAGGAAGGTTGCATAAGACCCTCAAAGCGGAAAGCCTCATGTAATTAAAAATTTTTGTTCTTCATTTCATCTTTGCTCATTAAATTAAGGGTTAGATCATCCACGCTTATGTTTTCATGGTATGTGTCTCAATCTTCCTGTTTGGTTCATGAGAAAAAAGAGAACTGAAAAATTTGTCACCCCAAATGGGTCAGTCCCAAATCAAGGAATTAATGTCAATTGTCTTTTACTTGAACCTGTTTTCGTCAGGAGTTATGCATCTGTTGCGTCTGTTTGTGTGATTCTTTCTTCTTTGACTGTGTCGATGGAGCTAGGAAGTAGGAATTGATTTACTATATCTCTCTGTGATTGACTGTTTTGCTCTACAGATCATGTAGTGTTGAAAATATAATATGTAAACATATAAATAGAGTAACATTGAGCATTTATGAGTTTCTCCTGCAGAAGTAATATGGATTTTCAAGCGGTTTGATTTATTAGTCAGAAACGAAATCATACTCTCAAAAAATCATTTATGAGTCATAGCCTAAAAACTAATATAGAGAAAGACTAAAGAGGATTTCTGTATTTCGTTTTGAGATAGTCATCTCATTCCTTTCGCCTACATCTATATATTTATTAAATATATATAGAAATAACCTCCAATCTCTGCACTTCTCCACTTATAGAAAGTGAATGTTGAGGATAGTTTCTACAACTCACGAGCCTTTATTGGCGGGTCTGTGGATTGCAGGGTGTGATCCAGATCTGTGATCTGGATCCGGGTCCATGTTACTAACATGTAGAAAGCTTTTTATTGGCAAATGTCTTGGTGGTAAACCCTAAAGAGAAAAGAGATTTAGTTTCATGGCTGCCCTCACTCACACAATCAATTGTGACTTGGGTTTTTGAAGCCAAACACTTGGACCATCTATAAAGTTCTTAGAAAGAGAGATTCCTGCATAATGAATAATTGACCAAGAAAGTTCATTTAAATAAACAGTTTGTTTAATTTGTCGCTTGCTGCTCTAGTACTGTAACATTTCTTATTCTGTTCTAATTCCTACTTGGTAAGAAGATCTTTGTATCCTAGCATTCCTCATTTCACTCGAAGTCTTATGTGAGAAGTAACAACTAATCGCGGGATTCTTTCCATTAATTCATTATGTTATGGGTGGTTTGTGAAAGAAAAAACACATTGATAATTCTGAATCAAGACTGCAGTTTGAGCAGAACAAAATACTAACGACAAACTAGAGTTGTTGTTTTACTATTGAGCTAAAACTATCATCCTTAAGGCACCTTATATCATTAATAATCCATATTGGGAGCAAGCATATGTTCCTGTCAGTTGATCTTTAACAGCACCAATTGCCTGCTATTGAACTGACCACTCTGCTTCTTCATCATCATAATCATTACTGGATGATGGTTAACTTGGTAGGTGCCTTCTACTTCTACATTAGCTGATGATAGTCATGGCTGCTTATTGGTTCTTCTGGGCCATGTTTGGAACTGCGCTTTATGAAAAGGACAAGAAGGAACGGCAAGGAATGGGGAAATTAATGATTTTATGCACATGTAAAAATGCATGTACGCACGTTATCAATAAGAAAGAATGAATGATGGTTAAGAAATATATAAGTTAAAAAAAGTGAGATATTAAAAGTATTTTAAATGAAAATATTTTTATTATATTTATTAAATTTATTTGATAATTCTTTAAAAAAAATCACGTGACTTTTTAAATAAATTTATTTATCATATTTTTTAATTTATCTTATACTTTATAAATAAGAAAAAATAAATTCTGCCTTGTTCAATACATTCTAAAAAAATTAATAAATATTTTAATAAAAATTTTAAAATATTTTTCAATCTGATGTTGATTATTCTATATCTTAATTTTAAAATATTTCAATCTTATTTTCACACAAGCCTATCGTACTTATTTCAACGACCGCTAGCTATGAGAGTAATGCTTAGACAACACGAAGACATGCTATATTATCATTATAGTTGCACATCTTCTCTCAAGGAACAAGCTCAGTACGAATGCTTTTCTGTTTCTTGTTTGAAGCGGGCAACGATTCCGAGACTGTTTGAGTCAGTAGCAGTGATGGCTGCTCGGTAACTACTGGTGATGGCGGCGGTTGCTTCTTTGCAACTGTTTGAGTCAACGGCGGTGATGGCAACTTTGTAACTACTGGTACTGGAGGAGGTTTTCCAGCTATGGACGTTGTCGGCGGTTTCTTCTTTACAATTGTTTGCAGTGGTGATGGCCTCTCTGTAACTACTAGTGCTGGAGGCGGTTTTCCTTTTACGGTTGCTGGCGGCGGTTGCTTATTTGTAATTGTTTGAGTTGGCGGCGGTGATGGCGGCGGTTGCTTATTTGTATCAGTTTGAGTCAGCGGCGATGGATGCTCGGTAACTGCTGGCGCTGGCGGCGTTTGCTTAGTTATAATTGTTTGAGTCGGCGGCGATTTTTTAGTTATGGGAGCTGGCGGCGGTTTTCTAATTACGGACGGCGGCAACTGCGGCTGCGGCTGAAAGGGGTTCTCGTCGGCGTAATTTCCCGGCGGATCGTAGGAGCAAACCACGAGCAAACCCAACTCATTGTTGCAGGTGGCGTTGGCGCATCCAAGCCTCTTAGTATTGCTCCATACCACCTTTAATCAACATATATAACACGAATCAAATTATTCTCCAAATTTTTAGGCTACTATTGTCAACGTTAACAACCTATTCATTTATAATAACAATTTAATTAAATCCATAAATTCTAATTAGACCTGCGTGTAATGCCCGCACATACACTTGCTCGTCTCCGGCTGGCAACCGCAGCGGAGCCGTTTGTGGTCGTAATTCTTCTCCTCGACGGTCCACCGCTCGGTGACCATCGACGGCGTGTACTCGTCGTACTTCACCCAGAGGATGTTCTCGCCGTAGGGGCCGCCGGAGTGGAGGCGGTGGTTGCAATCGTCCCGGCGCTGCGTGGCCCACTGGAGGGCGAACTTGGCGAGCTTCTCGTCCCAATGCAGAGGCGAGAGGCCCTTGCTCAGGCGGGCATCGTTGTGGGCGGCGAGGTACTCCCGTGCGTCGGCGGGCAAGCTTTTTACGCCGGAGAGGTGGGCTTGGGCGGAGAGAATGAGGAGGGAGATGAAGATGGAGATGATGGGGGCTCTGATTATTGTAGGCGTGGAGGTGGAGATCTCCATGGCTTCTTGCGTCTTCCCTGGGTGGGTTTTGTCTTTCATGAATATTGAATTGTTTGGGGCCTTTTGATCTCTATGCTTTGGCCACCACTAATTCCTTCCTCCGAGAGATTGACGGGGGCACGCTCGAGTTTAATTGCTTCTGTTTTAGGATATAATAATAATAATAATAATAATAACAATAATGATATGTCTGTTTGACCCCCTTGTAACTTATATTTACAGTTTTCTCATCCCCCCAGTAATGCAATAATATAAAATGAAAAGTTGAATTTACTCTCAATACTTTTATAAGATTTGATAAAAAAAGGTAAGAGTTATTCTTGACATTTGATAAATGATAGTGACTGTTTTTTATTTTACAACTCTAGTTAACACTACCATTCATTCATTCTCTTCTCTTGTTGTTAAAATGGTTAAGATAATCAAACCTTCGTATTTTCTTTTCCTATCTCTTTATTCTCCACCTTTGTCGACAAATTGGTTAGAATATGAAAGTTTGTTAATCTCTTTTTCCTACTCTCTATTTCAACAATGGCTAACTAAACTATTCCCAAACTAAAAACAGAGAGAAACTGACAAATAGTTGGATTCCGACACAGGAGAAAAAATAAAAGGACAAAGAGGCTTCTTGGATATTCTGATTTAATAGAAGTAAGTTCATAATGGAAGCTTGGTGAAATTTCATATGATGGTGGTTCTCTTTATGTTTATTATTTCAGAAAGAGAGATCATATAGGAATTGCGGGATTAAGTTGGTCAATTTTGCTCTTTTGAAAGAGAGAGAGATTTGTTGCTTATTTCTTGTGAAGATGAGGAGATAGGAAAAGGAGAATGCTAATGTTGCATGAGAATGAAAGCAATGTGAGAATGTTTTCTTTCCTTGTTTTCGGGATTTTTTCCTCTTCTTCCCGACTTTTGTTTGCGTATAGTTTGATGACAACATAGGGCTTAAATCCAAGTGAAGTCCTCGCTGGGGTCTATTCTGCCACTTCAATGGCATTCTTTGTCTAGATGATATTATGTTGGTTCTTATTAGCCAACTTTTGTGAAAAGTCTTAAGGAGTATGGACCGTGAAATTAGAAGTCTGTTGCCCTTCTTCATAACTGCTTTAGCTTTTGCCTTTGTAACATCAACTTCTCTTTTGAGGAGTGGTTGTAATCAGGATCAAATGACTGAATTAATTCTATTATTACATGTCTAATTGGTAGACCTTATTTGTATTTTTTAATATCTTCTTGATACTTCACCAATGATCGATATAACACGATCACTTTCCAACTGCTTAATCCCTATATTTGTGAGTTTTAACATGATTTTCCACTCAGAGTCGATCCATTTAGTTAATCCATCTATAACTGTCTGCTGAGTGATTGACTAGTGTTGGGTTCTGATAGATAATTGTATGATCTGTTATGGTCTACTTATGGTTGGATTGTTCTATGTTCGATTATGTTTACATGTTCTAAGGCTTTGACAGAACAAAAATGGGGCATCCCCAGTGTAAGAAATGCAAATTCTACAAAGAAGACATTTTGAAATAGATGTTTTTGATGGGTGAAAGTTTTTCCATTATGAGTTTGCTGACTTTGATGGAAGGTAATATACATGTCAAGGACAAGCAATTGATTACTAGATTTTATGTTGAGGGTGCTTGTCTTTTCGAAACCTATGAACAGAGCACTGTCCTTTATATGCAATTATGCATATTGATCATCCAGATGATAGACTTGTAATGAAGTGGTTTATATGTTGGCAAGAAGACTGGTACCCTTGCATCTGGTTGTTGGAACTTGGAACTCAGATCCTAGTTGATAGCTAAATCGGTAACTACTATCTCTAGTTGAACTTAGATCCTAGTTGATGGTTTTGATTGAGACATTTACGTTTAGCTCACTAGTATGGAGAAGTTTTGTCCTGTGCAATCTATCACGGCATACGGAGAGAGAAAGAGCACTGAGCATCAATCACAGATTCTGTTGGCTCAGTTTGAGGTAAATAAACATCTTCCCTGGGCTCAAAGTGAAGATAATTATTCTTCCATGTGTTATAACATGTTTCTAATGTATAAGACTATTTGCATATTCATATAGCCAACCCCATATAGTTGGATCAAGGCTTGGTATGTTGTATATAGTAATTGTGTTTTTGTATGTCTGCGGTCTCTTCCAAATCTGATCATGGCCCTGGTTCACATAATGCTGTTAGAATTTTAGAGACATTAACTGGTAGTTATGAAGTTAACGAACAAAAGCTGTAGAAAGAAAAAACATGAATGTGAAAGTTGTAACTTCATTTTTTATTCACATCATCATGCTTTTAAATAGGCAATACATATCAACTGAATAACAAGAAAATAGGAATTACTGCTGGACTTAAATTTAAAAATAACGTAATTATCTCAACCCGACTTAAATTTAAAAATAACGTAATTATCTCAACCCACTAAATCAGTAAATAGAATCAAAGACCCAATCATAACTGACAATTTTGACTCGGCAACTTTGAATCAATATTCAACATTCCTCCTTGATTCAAAGTTGCGAAACTTCAACCTTTTATGGAGCACTTCTCTCCAAATTTCTTTCAAATTGTGAAGCACTTTTCTTCACTTCTTGATGCACTTCTCATCACAATCAATACTTCCTTCAAATGTTGAAAAAAAAAAACTCAATTCAGTTTCATGGAGCACTTCTCTCCAAAAAATTCTTCTTGGTGCACTTCTCACCAACTAGAAGAGCGTTTCCTCTTCAATTGCCCCTTCAACCGCCTTCACTGAATTTGCTTGTTCTTTCATATTAAATCTGCAATCCTTTTTCAAATGCCCAAATCTTTTACACTGGAAGCATTGAGGCTTCCCCTTGTGCCAACAATCTTTCTCTTCATGACCAGGCTTTTTGCAATGGTCACATTATGGAATTTTTTCTTTCTTCTCTGACGATGAACTCTTGGTAAGATAAGCTCCATCCATCGTCTTTTCACTTTCTTCATTTCTCATAATCCTTCTTTGCTCCTGAGCTTGCAAGGCTCTGATTAATTCTGCCAATATAATTTGGCTAATGTCCCTTGAATCTTCAAGGGAGGAGATTTTTGCCTCAAACCTCTTAGGTAGGCTTATCAAGACTTTTTCTACGATCCTGCTGTCAGGTAGCTCTTCTCCCATAAGTCTAATTTTATTTACCACCGTCATTAGTTTTTTAGAGAACTCTTGGATTGTATCCTTTTCATTCATTCTAAGTATCTCAAAATTTCTTTTGAGATTCAACACTTATATTCTCTTTGTTCTAGCATTCCCTTGATATAGCTCTTTCAATACATCCCATGCTTCTTTAGCTGTTTCACAAGGCATGATTCTTGAGAAAATTGATTCGGAGACAGCAACGTGTAATTGAGATAAAGCCTTTAGAGCTTTAGCTTCTGCTTCTTCAAGAGCTCTGATTTGATTGAGTGTAGGATTGTTTCCAAGCGGAGGTATCTCTCTTTCACTTTCGACCCACTGCCATAAACTGAGACCTCTCAAATGAGCTTTCATTTTGACAGCCCATACTTGATAATTTTCTCCATCAAAAACTGGTGGTGAAAGAGATGATGTGTTAGTGGAAGCCATAGAAATAAAGAAGGCGTTGATGGGTTCTCTCTCATAGGCCTTTTAAGATCATTGAATGCTCTGATAACACTATTGGAATTTTAGAGACATTGATAGCTACGAAGTTAACGAACAAAAGTTGTAGAAAGAAAAAACATGAATGTGAAGGCTGTAATCTCATTTTTTATTCATATCATTATGCATTTAAATATGCAATATATGTCAACTAAATAACAAGAAAATAGGATTTACTGCTGGACTTAAATTTAAAAACAGCGAAATTATCTCAACCCACTAAATCAGTAAACAGAATCAAAGACCCAATCATAACTGACAATTTTGACTCAGCAACTTTGAATCAATATTTAACATGCAGGGAAGGGAATGCATTTTAGAGTCCTAATCATTGGGGTGGTAACCTAGTAGAAGTACTGGAAGAGGAGAAAAAGGGAACAAAAAAACCCACTTTGTGACACTATTTATGGGGAAGACAAACAAGAGGCATGAAAGAGCAGAATGCTAGATTTCAGGTAGTTTCTGTTAGTTTTAGAATCGAATGGAAAAGAGCACACTTTTCTGTTTTTCTGAATTGAATGCATCTCTTATTGATACTTGTTGATATATATATATATATATAATATTTTTGATCTAACTGAGGAATATCTAGAAAAATCTAACTTCAATACTCCTCCTCATGATTTTTCTTGGAGACTCCCAGTTTGACCCTTAAATCTTCAAACCTTCTAAGTGCAAGTGACTTAGTCATAATGTCTGCAAGTTGGTTTTTTGAGCTGCAATGAATTAGCTGCACTTTACTTTCTTTTTCAGCTTGCCTGATGGCATGAAACCTAACATTTATGTGCTTGATAAGCCATGTTGCACTGGATTTTTAGTCATTGAAATGGCTGATTTATTGTCAAGATTTTGAAACAAATCTACCAAAACCTTCCTTAACCAAATGGCTTGGTTAGCAGCAAGAGCAACCATGTATTCTGCTTCTGCAGTTAACTGAGCAATAACATCCCATTTCCTTAAAACCCATGAAAAAACTTCGGAACCCATAAAAAATACATAACCAATGGTGTTTTTCATGTTATCAAGGCATCCATCCCAATTACTATCACCCTTATAACTTTCCATTTTTTGTTGTTGTATACCAAATTCCAAAATCATAAATACCTTTGACATACCTTAGGACTCTTTTAGCTGCCCCTTAATGAACTTGACTAGGTGATTGCATATACCTGGACAACACACTTGCTGCAAACATGATATCTGGTCTTGAAGTAGCTAAATACAAGAGGCTTCCCACCAAAGTTTTATAATGGCTAGGATTTACATCTTCACCATTTTCTGCCTTTGATAGCTTTCCATTTTGAGCTAGAGGTGTAGCAACAGATTTACATATTTCCACATTAAACTTCTTTAACAAATCAAGTGCATACTTTCTTTGGGAAATGAAGATGCCAACTGATGATTGGCTAATCTCCATCCCTAGGAAGTAGGTCATAAGCCCCAAGTCTAACATTTCGAATACAACTTCCATTTCCTTCTTGAATTCATCAATCAATCTTGAATTACTTTCAGTTACCAACATATCATCAACATAGATAGATAAGATTAACAATTCTCCAACTTCAAACCTTTTAACATAAAGTGTAGCTTTATTTTCACTTCTTGTGAAACCACAATGCAACAGGTGTGAGACTACTTTGTTGTATCAGGCTATACAAAGCCTTTTGTAGCTTGTAAGCCTTGTTATCCATCTCTAAGACCTGAAACCCTTCTAATTGCTCAACAAACAACTCTTCTCGTCTCTCACCATTCAAGATGTTGACTTTACATCCAAATTAATGATACACTTCCCATTTCAATTTAGTAGCCAAAGCTAATAGTAACCTTATAGTTTCATTCCTTGCAATTGGTGCAAAAGTGTCACCATAATCTACACCAGCTTGCTGTGAATATCCCTTGACAACAAGTCTAGCCTTGTGCTTATATAGAGCCATCAGTATTCAACTTTGTCCTAAAACTCTACTTCATCCCTATCACATCTCTTGCTTCAAGTCTGTCCACAACCTGCTAAGTATTATTTTTCTTTATTGTATCAATCTCCTCATGCATTGCCAATTTCCATTCTTCATACTTTATTGCTTCAGTAAAAGAGGAAGGCTCCAAGGCTGTGTAATTGCATTTCCCATATACCTTAGACAATGATTTTGTCTTGAGAATAGGAAAATCAGGTAGGGAATTAACAACCTTGCTAGAATTCATTTTAGAAGTCAAAATAGAAAGTTGTGGCAAACCAGATTTCCCTTCAATTTTTTGCAAGAAAACTTTATCCTTTTCAGCAAGACCTTTGTCCCAATTCCAGTGTAGAGACTCATCAATCACCACATCCCTGCTCACACAAACATTTTGACTTTACACATTATAAATCCTGAAGCCCTTTGACATGGATAAATAGCCCAAGAAAATTCCCACTTCAACCTTCTGATCTAGCTTGCTTCTCTTTGCAGAGGGCACATAGGCATAGCAAATTGAACCAAATGTCTGTTAGATATGAGCCCTAAAGACCAGTTCCAGTGACACAAAGGGACTCGATCTTGTAATTCTTTAAATATTATTTAAATGGCAAGTTTATGTTTTTATTTAAATTGCAATATGGTTTAAATTATAAAACATATATCCATTAGTATAATAAGAAGTGGATACCATTCTTAAGTGTTAAGAATACGAGTTACGGATAATCCACAATTTGTTATACTATAAACATGTTCCTGGCCATAGAATTCCTATCATGGATGATAGCAACTCGTAAAGGCCAGCACATTGTCTTCCTCCTTGTTTCAGTATGAGATACTGAAAGATAAGGTTGGTGAGTCTCGTGCCATTCTGTATGAGCTATAGAAGGAAGATAAGTGGGTGCTCGTTACAAGAACGAGTTCACTGAACGGGACTGTTAACATTAAATCACATGGGTTATTTCTCACGGGTCAATGATTTAATGTTAGCTGCGATTTTACAACTAGTCCTTAGACCTGAGATGACATGGATATCTGTGTATTGGTGGATTAGGATATCAACGATATCATGTGGTTGTTCTAATCAAGGATAATCATACGTATCTATGTGCCTGATTCAGTGATACATGAGGTATGTGTGCATTAGACATGGAATCTATCACCTCGAGATTTATGAGGAGGATATCCTATGCGATCCAGTAATCACTTGACGATAAATCCTTGGCCGAGGTAATATGACGATGGAATTTGTTCCATACGGGTTGTGTCATAATTTGTCAAGATTGATTTTGGATTTGGTCATATGACAAGATTAAGAGATTCGACCTACTGACCATGATCTCATATCTTGTCGGGATATAGGATGATAGAAGGACCGTATTGTATGGTAACGTAGTAAAAGGTTCACAATACCCGCTTCACAATAAATTGGGTAATCATGATATATTGCTAGATGTCACTCATGGTTTACGAGAATTAATTGTTGATTATTCTTGTTGCCAATTTATTTGTGGACCCAGAAAGTCCCACCCAAAAAGAAATTACTTTCAAAGAGAAAATAAATAAATTAGTAATTTTATAATTACTAATTATAGTGCATTTATTTATTGGATAAATAAGAGTAATTAAATAATTATATTATGAATGTAATTATTTAATCATAGATTGGGTTGGGCCTTTTGCTAGTACATTAGGCTTGGCCCAATGTCACTATTGGATTCAAATAAATTCCATTGGATTGGGCTTGGTCCAATTGCATTAAATGGAATGGGCTTGAGAAGCCCAACCCATTTAATGAAGAATAGTTTTTAATTGGAACTATAAATAGCTCCAAACTCTTATTTTCTCTCATAAGTGTCTTCTTGATTCACTTGAATGTAGAGAGAATTTTGGAGAAGTGTTCTTGAATCCAAGAGGTAAGTTAGAAATTTTTGTGAAAAATTTCTTCTACTTATCTTCTCTCTTTGATATTCTTGAATAGAAGTGATTTCGGGTGGACCGACTCGGCATCCTACACTTGGAGGATTATACGGCGGGAAATCTAACGGTGAAATAAGATTTCATCAAAGAGGTATTTTTCGTTTATGCCTTCGTTTTATTAAACCATAATTTCTGAAAAACGGGATACCTCCAAATTAAATTTTAATTTCCGCTGCGCATATGATAAGATCTATGTAACTCAACAGTGGTATCAGAGCCATCGTTTTTCAGTTTTATGGTTTTATTCATGTGATTATTGGACATTGAATTGGTATTTTGAAAAATAAAACAATTTTGGATGAGATCCGAAGAAGAGTTGCATGCCGGCAGCGTTTTAAAACTGATTTAACACTGTTAGACAGTGCTGGAATCAGTTTTGGCGTAGCTGGAAGTATCGAAATTTGTTTCGGGACGGACGGGCAGTACCGGGTGCATCCCGGGGGGCAACCAGCACGCTGGGTGCGTGCTGGGCGCGCCCCAGCGCGCCCAGACGCGAGCGTTGGGCGCGCTGGGCGCGCATGGGCGCGCCCAGATGCGCGCAAGGCGCGGGGCTAGCCCGCGCCGCGCGGGCAGGGGCGCGGGCAGGGCCCGCGCACCAGCGCCGCGCGCTGGTGGGTGCGCGGGCCCCGCCCGCGCACCACCGCGCGGAATGCGCGCGCAGTGCGCGCACTATGCGCGCGCACTGTGCGCGCAGTGGGGGCTGGCCCCCCCCCCTCTGTCTGCCATTGGCAGATTTATTTATTTATTATTATTTTTAATTGTTTTAAATAAAAATAATAATAATAAAATAAATAATAATAATTGTTATTATTATTTGTTTTATTTATTTGTTTTATTATTTAAAAATAAAAATAGAATAAATAATAATAATTGTTATTATTATTTGTTTTATTTATTTGTTTTATTTAAAATAATAATGATAATGAATAAAATAAATAATAATAATTGTTATTATTATTTGTTTTATTTATTTGTTTTATTTAAAATAATAATAATAATGAATAAAATAAATAATAATAATTGTTATTATTATTTTATTTATTTATTTTATTATTTAAAAAAAATACCAATGTATAATTAGTTATACAATTGTCCAATAATCATATGATTGCTTATAATATGCTTTTAATTGTTAATAGCATGTTGTGGATGCCTTGTTGCATATCGGTAATGGTCATGGACTTAGGACACTACATGGATGATGTATGTGTGATGTGGATGTATGGATTATTTTATTTAACGGCCTGCGTGCCGAAGGTAGCCGTCTTTTTCATGACGGTTGTAAAATAATTATTTATTGTTTTAATTTTATTGTAAAAGTAGTTTATAGTAAATTGTAAAAGCAATGGATTCACATCAATCGAGGCACGGCTTGGAGTGAAGTCATTGATGGCAAAATAATCAAGGAAATGAAGACCCTATGTGAAAGGGTTATGTTTGTAATAGTTATAGGCGTTTCCTTATTTATTCACCCACGAATGCACCGCACAATTCCAATGGCTGGAATTGCGCTTAGAATGCATGATTGAGTCCATGACCATATCGACTAATTTTATGCAATGTTTATTTACATAGTTGATGTATGTTAAAACGTTGCATGTGAAAAGTGAGACCAATTAATTAAAAAATCTCCCATATTTATAAAATTAAATTGTAACCGGTTGGACCTTAAGAGTTAAGACAATCTAATCGGGGCTCTCCATCACGGTAGAAATTGGGGCTTTTTAATTTGTGTGTTGATCGGCTATGGATACATAGGGGTTGCACATTGATTAAAATACTTTAATTTCTATTTAAAACATTTGATGAGATGGGGATGCACAAATATCGTGACCCAAGAATCTATTATGTGAGGCAATCGATATTCAACTGTGTAGACTTGTCAGCGTGATGGTATGATTTAACTATGTTCAATTGCCAAGAAACTATTATGTGAGGTATATTGGACTGGGAGCCGAAACAAAATATTTGGGTCGTACATAAGATGTACTGGACAAGCGTTGTCCACTTATTGAATTTATTATTCCAAGAATCTATTATGTGAGGAGTAATAAAATTAATAAGAATCCAAATACCCACTAGAATTCATGCCAATGTGAATTTGCTTGTTCCTTTAAATGGGAGTAAGGAATTTGAAAAACTCAGTGGGAGGTACTGTTTGATTTAAAGACCAAAATCAGATAGTTAAGAAAACAAGATATCTAATAATCTACTTATTTTCTGCAGATATATCAAATGGCTTCACTAAATGCACTTTCTAAATTTGTTGACGCAAACCGGCTAACTGGACCAAATTTCAACGACTGGCTTCTAAATTTGAAATTGATTACAAACTTGGAAAAAATCACATATATCTTGGAAACGCCTATCCCTGAGCCAACTGTTGAACATATTACTCAGGAGGAACAAGATACACTCAATAAGTGGCAAGATGATGATCTTGTTGCTAAGAGTTACATCTTGCTTACTATGAGTCAAGAGTTACAGCGGCAGCATAATAAGATGCCAAATGCGTATTCGATTATTGCTCGTTTACAAGAGTTGTATGGTGAGCGAAGTCGAAGTGCTAGATATGAGATATCTAAATCAATCTTTCGAGCAAAGATGTCTGCTGGAGGATCAGTTGGAGACCATGTTCTCAAAATGATCTCCTGGATGGATAAACTGAATGAATTAGATGCTCCAATGCATCAATATCTTCAAATAGATGCAATTCTTCAGTCTTTGCCAGATTCGTATGGGGGTTTTATTTCAAACTTCTATATGAACAAGATTGAGTGTACCCCGGCGGAACTTATGAATATGCTAATAACGGCCCAGAGTACCATGAAAACAGGCACTGTGATGGCTGTGTCCTCTACTAGTAAGACTAGAAAGGGGAAAGGTAAAAAGAAGGCCACCCAAGCAACTAAAGTGATTGAAAAGAAGAAGGGAAAAACTGTTGCCAAAGGAAAATGTTTCCATTGTGGCAAAGAGGGACATTGGAAAAGGAACTGTAAAGATTACCTTAGTTCCTTGAAGAAGGAAGCGACAGGTATGATGATAGTTCATGAGTATTTTTCCATTGCTTACTCTTCTACTTTATGGATTCTAGATTCTGGAGCGACAACTCATGTTTGTGCATCTATACAGGATCTGGAACAAAGTAGAAGGCTTGCAGATAATGAGATTGTGCTAAAGGTAGCAAATGGGGCAAGAGTTGCAGCCACAGCTATCGGCACTGTATCTTTAATTTTATCACATGAACATAGTTTAATTTTAAACAATTGTTTATGTGTACCTGGAGCTTTTAAGAACATTATTTCTATTCCTGTATTGGTGAAAGAAAATTATGAATTTTCTTTTAAGAATAATGTTTGTGAAATTTATTTTAGAAATAAATTGATTGCTACTGGTAATTTTGTCAATAGTCTTTACATTTTGAATGTGACTGTTGATAATAGTGAGCATCTGCATGTATCAAATAATAATAAGAGACCACGTGATAACCCAAATTCTAAAATTCTGTGGCATTACAGATTGGGTCATATAGGGGATGACAGAATCACTAAGTTGGAGAAAGATGGGCTTTTGGGTCCATTAGGTTCTGAACCATATCCAACTTGTGAATCTTGTATCCTTGGAAAGATGACCAAATTGCCTTTTACTGGGCAAGGTATAAGGGTCACAGAATTGTTAGGACTTATACATTCGGATGTGTGTGGGCCTATTAATGTAATAGCCCGAGGAGGTTATCAATACTTTATAACTTTTACAGATGATATGTCTAGATATGGATATGTTTATCTCATGAGACATAAATCTGAATCTTTTGAAATGTTCAAAGATTTTAAAGCTGAAGTAGAAAATCAAACTGGTAAAAAGATAAAGGCCTTACGATCAGATCGTGGAGGTGAGTATCTTAGTAACGAGTTTGAAGATTTTCTTAAAGTCTCAGGTATTATTTCACAACGGACCCCACCAGGAACGCCTCAACTGAATGGAGTTTCAGAAAGAAGGAATCGGACTTTATTAGATATGGTTCGAAGTATGTTAAGTTGTACAGACTTACCTTTGTTTCTATGGGGACACGCCCTTCTTACTGCAATATATATCTTAAACAGAGTTTCTTCCAAGTCAGTTCCTACAACACCACATGAGATATGGTTTGATAGGAAGCCCAGTCTTAAACATGTTAAGATTTGGGGATGTACAGCTTTTGTGAAAAAGCTTAAATCAGAGAAACTTGAGACACGATCTTTAAAGGGTAGTTTCGTGGGTTATCCTAAAGATACCTTAGGATATGAGTTCTATATTCCTGAACTGCAACAAGTAGTTGTAAGCAGGAATGCCATTTTTCTTGAAAAAGAGTTTATTCAAGAAAGAGGCAATGAAAGGAAAATAGAACTTGGTGAAGGGTTCACCGAGCCTGAAACTATGCCACGAGATGTCCAAGTACCAATTGAGGAGCCAGGGTCGAGTGTTGCACGTCCCATTAGAAGAAGTGAGAGGATACCCCATCAACCCGAGAGATATGGTTTTCTAAATGAACAAGAGTTGTTCCTTGTAGGAGACAATGATCACTCAGATGATCCTACCACTTACCAAGAGGCGATATCAGATATCGACTCGAAAAGATGGCTAGAAGCCATGAAATCTGAAATGGATTCCATGTATGAGAACCAAGTCTGGACTCTTGTAGATCCACCAGAAGGTATAGTACCTATTGGTTGTAAATGGGTCTTCAAGAAGAAGATAGGTTCAGATGGAAAGGTAGAGACCTATAAAGCAAGACTTGTGGCAAAAGGTTATCGACAAAGACAAGGGATTGACTATGAAGAAACCTTTTCTCCAGTCGTCATGCTTAAATCCATCAGAATTTTACTAGCCATTGCTGCTCATTATGACTATGAGATTTGGCAAATGGATGTGAAAACAGCTTTCTTAAATGGTTATATAGATCAGGAAATCTATATGGAACAACCTGAAGGCTTCACACCTAAAGTTAACGCAGGGAAGGTATGCAAGCTTAAGAGATCCATTTATGGTCTTAAGCAAGCATCCAGAAGTTGGAACATTCGTTTTGATGATGAAGTCAAATCGTTTGGTTTCATACAAAACGTTGATGAACCCTGTGTTTATAAAAAGGCTAGTGGGAGTGCAATAGCATTTTTGGTCTTATATGTAGATGATATCTTACTCATTGGGAATGATGTAGGGTTGTTGTCAAAAATAAAGGTCTGGTTGTCAAGTAAGTTCTCCATGAAAGATTTGGGAGAAGCAGCCTATATTCTCGGTATACGGATCTATAGAGATAGAACCAAGAGATTGATAGGACTCTCCCAAAATAAGTACATAGAAAGAGTGTTGAAGAGGTTCAACATGGAAGATTCCAAAAGAGGACTGTTGCCCTTTAGACATGGAATCCACCTCTCTCGTGATATGTGCCCCAAGACACAAGAAGAGAGAGAACGCATGTCTAGGATTCCTTATGCTTCAGCAATAGGAAGCCTAATGTATGCAATGCTATGTACTAGGCCTGATATTGCTCATGCTGTAAGTGTTACAAGCAGATATCAGTCTAATCCAGGTGAGCAACACTGGATTGCCGTTAAGAATATCCTTAAATATTTGAAAAGAACTAAGGATTTGATCCTTACTTATGGTGAAGGAGAATTGAAAGTGGAGGGTTACACAGATTCTGATTTTCAATCAGATGTTGATGATAGAAAGTCTATCTCTGGATATGTGTTTACCTGCAACGGAGGAGTATTCAGTTGGAAGAGTTCCAAACAGGATACGACTGCCGATTCTACAACAGAAGCCGAGTATATTGCAGCATCGGATGCTGCAAAGGAAGCAGTCTGGGTCAAAAAGTTTGTGACAGAACTTGGAGTGGTTCCTTCTATAAAGTCTGCCGTCCCCTTGTTTTGCGACAACAATGGAGCCATAGCGCAAGCTAAGGAACCGAGGTCTCACCAGAAGTCCAAACATATTGAAAGACGCTTCCATCTCATTAGAGAGATCATTGGTAGAGGAGATGTCAATGTGCAGAGAATAGATACATCACAGAATGCAGCAGATCCACTGACTAAGGCCATGAACCAGAAGCAACTAGATTTTCATCTAGATAGGTGGGGTATGAGATACCACACTGAATGGTCTTAGTGCTAGTGGGAGATTGTTAGATATGAGCCCTAAAGACCAGTTCCAGTGACACAAAGGGACTCGATCTTGTAATTCTTTAAATATTATTTAAATGGCAAGTTTATGTTTTTATTTAAATTGCAATATGGTTTAAATTATAAAACATATATCCATTAGTATAATAAGAAGTGGATACCATTCTTAAGTGTTAAGAATACGAGTTACGGATAATCCACAATTTGTTATACTATAAACATGTTCCTGGCCATAGAATTCCTATCATGGATGATAGCAACTCGTAAAGGCCAGCACATTGTCTTCCTCCTTGTTTCAGTATGAGATACTGAAAGATAAGGTTGGTGAGTCTCGTGCCATTCTGTATGAGCTATAGAAGGAAGATAAGTGGGTGCTCGTTACAAGAACGAGTTCACTGAACGGGACTGTTAACATTAAATCACATGGGTTATTTCTCACGGGTCAATGATTTAATGTTAGCTGCGATTTTACAACTAGTCCTTAGACCTGAGATGACATGGATATCTGTGTATTGGTGGATTAGGATATCAACGATATCATGTGGTTGTTCTAATCAAGGATAATCATACGTATCTATGTGCCTGATTCAGTGATACATGAGGTATGTGTGCATTAGACATGGAATCTATCACCTCGAGATTTATGAGGAGGATATCCTATGCGATCCAGTAATCACTTGACGATAAATCCTTGGCCGAGGTAATATGACGATGGAATTTGTTCCATACGGGTTGTGTCATAATTTGTCAAGATTGATTTTGGATTTGGTCATATGACAAGATTAAGAGATTCGACCTACTGACCATGATCTCATATCTTGTCGGGATATAGGATGATAGAAGGACCGTATTGTATGGTAACGTAGTAAAAGGTTCACAATACCCGCTTCACAATAAATTGGGTAATCATGATATATTGCTAGATGTCACTCATGGTTTACGAGAATTAATTGTTGATTATTCTTGTTGCCAATTTATTTGTGGACCCAGAAAGTCCCACCCAAAAAGAAATTACTTTCAAAGAGAAAATAAATAAATTAGTAATTTTATAATTACTAATTATAGTGCATTTATTTATTGGATAAATAAGAGTAATTAAATAATTATATTATGAATGTAATTATTTAATCATAGATTGGGTTGGGCCTTTTGCTAGTACATTAGGCTTGGCCCAATGTCACTATTGGATTCAAATAAATTCCATTGGATTGGGCTTGGTCCAATTGCATTAAATGGAATGGGCTTGAGAAGCCCAACCCATTTAATGAAGAATAGTTTTTAATTGGAACTATAAATAGCTCCAAACTCTTATTTTCTCTCATAAGTGTCTTCTTGATTCACTTGAATGTAGAGAGAATTTTGGAGAAGTGTTCTTGAATCCAAGAGGTAAGTTAGAAATTTTTGTGAAAAATTTCTTCTACTTATCTTCTCTCTTTGATATTCTTGAATAGAAGTGATTTCGGGTGGACCGACTCGGCATCCTACACTTGGAGGATTATACGGCGGGAAATCTAACGGTGAAATAAGATTTCATCAAAGAGGTATTTTTCGTTTATGCCTTCGTTTTATTAAACCATAATTTCTGAAAAACGGGATACCTCCAAATTAAATTTTAATTTCCGCTGCGCATATGATAAGATCTATGTAACTCAACAATGTCCTCAAGTGTTTGGCTGTTGGTTTTAACCCTAACCAAGCTTCCACTAGAGTCTTTCCATCCACTAACCTGGCAGACAGTCTATTGAGTAAATACATTGTTGTATGAACAGCCTCTGCTCAGAAACTCAAAGGCAAATTCTTTTCCGCCATTATACACCTTGCCATTTCCACAATAGTTATGTTCTTCCTCTTTGAAACTCCATTCTGTTATGGTGAGTAGCTTACTGTTAGCTGATGACCAACACCCAAATTTGCACAAAACCTCTCAAAATCGTGAGAAGTATACTCTTTTCCATTATTAGACCTCAAAGCCTTCAACTTGCATCCACTTTGAGTCTCAACCATAGTCTTGAACTTCTTAAACACAAAAAAGACATCCCTTTTGCTTCTCAAGAAATACACCTAGATCATTCTAGTGAAATCATCAATAAAGAGCACAAAATACTAGTTTTGACTTAATGATTCTGTGTTTATTGGTCCACAAACATCAGTGTGCACCAACTCTAATTTCTCCTTAGCTCTCCATGTTGCACTAGTAGGAAATACTTGTCTATGCATTTTTCCAAATTGACAAGAACCACACACATCACTAGTCATTTGGATTTCAGGTAAGTCCCTAGTTAAATCATTTGTTTGCATGTATTTCAACACAGCCAAATTAAAGTGCCCATACTTTCTGTGCCATACCATGGATTCATCCATCTTTGCAAAATTAACACTATCACCAACAACATTCCAGTTTAAAGGAAAGGCCTTATCAACCATAACCACTTTAGCAATCAAGCAATCATGAGGATCATAAATATAGTAGAATTGCCCTTTAAATGATAATGAGTACCCATTTGCAAGCATTTGAGCTACGCTTAATTAATTATGAGCTAAACAAGGTATAAATAGCACATCATGAATGTATTTAGTATCTTACTTAGTGTTTACTGCCACTGAACCCTTTCCTTCTGCTTGAACCACCTGTCCATTTTTAAGCTTTACTCTTGTCTTCACAAACCTGTCTAAATTGAAAAAAAATCTGCTCATCTTTGGACATGTGACTGGTGCAACCATTATCAATAAACTAGGTCTACTTATAGGAGTTTTGTGTTTCTTGGAAAGCCATGAATAGACTAGCAGATTCATTTTCTTGCTCATCTATAAAATTTGCTTGCTGTGTGGACTGACCCTGAGATTGACTTTGCTTGGCCCTACAATTCTTTTCTATGTGACCAGGCTTTTTTGCAAAACCTACATTCCATATGAGGTTTTCCTTTGTACCAATAATCCTTCTCTAGATGATTGGTCATTTGACAAGTGTTGCATGGTGGAAACTTATCCTTTTTTTCCAAATTCCTTGGACCTTATAGTACCTTTTCCTTTACCTCCCTTGTCTAATGCATGCTTTTTTGAGTCTTTAGCAGGCTGCTTCTCTTTATGCTTGGATTGAAATACCCATTCAAGTACTTTTTCCTCCCTTATACTTGTTTTCTGCTCTTATGCTTGCAGTTTACTAATCAGCTCAGCAATGATTAAAGTCTTGAGATCACAAGATTCCTCAATGGCTGAAATCTTATACTCAAATCTTATTGGCAGACTGATTATAATTTTTTCCACCACCTTACTATCTTCATAAATCTCTCCAAATAGCCTTATCTTATTTACAAGCTCCATGAGTTGTTGAGAATTGGAAGAATGCAGAAATTAAATGAGCAGTGGACAAAGAATAAATAATTTTTGTAGGCAGAACAATTTATTTATTAAAGCATGAAAGAGGCTTTTAAATAGGTCTACAAAGTAACAGAAAGACTTAATAATAGCAGACTAACTAGGATATCATTTAATAACTGAAAATAGAAAATCAAGGAACTAAAAATCTACTGCAAGACTTGATCAAAGTCAGTTTGCCAGATGTGGACTGAGACCAAGCATTAAGGATAACAAATTTGAATCAATCTCCAACACTCCCCCTTGATTCAAAATTGTAAAAAAATTATGGAGCACATCTCTCCATAGATCTCAGATTTGTAAAGCACTTCTTTTTACCATATGAGAGCACATCTCTCCATAGATCTCAGATTTGTAAAGCACTTCTCTTTACCATATGATGCACTTCTCATCATAATCAATATAATAATTTTTTTAAATTTGTGAAGCACTTCTCTTCACTTTTCTTTACTTGATGACGTACTTCCCATCATCCTTCAAAACAAGGTTTCTTCTTTAATTATCTCCACCATATTTGCTTGTTCCTTTTTAATTCTGCAATCCTTTTGTAAATGCCCAAATTTTTTGCATTTGTAACATTGAGGCTTTCCCTTATGCCAACAATCTTCTTCTTCATGGCCAGATTTCTTGCAATTGCTACACTGAGGAATTTTTCCTTTTCCCTTTGAAGTTTTGGCTAAATAGGCTCCTTCAACCATCTTTTTAGTTTCTTCTTGTCTCATAGCCCTTCTTTTTTCCTGAGCCTGCAAAGCATTAATTAATTCTGATAACGATATTTCATTGATATCTTCTGAATCTTCAAGAGATGAAAGTTTTGCCTCAAATCTTTCAGGCAAACTTATAAACATCTTCTCAACAATCCTGCTATCAGATAGTTCTTCTCCCAGCAGTCGAATTTTGTTCACCACTGCCATCAGCCTATCAGCATAACCTTGTATAGTCTCCTTTTCTTTCATACTTAGTGTCTCAAAATCTCTTTTGAGATTTAACACTTGCATCTTCCTCGTTCTTTCATTACCTTCGTATGATTGCTTCAGCAGATCCCAAGCTTCCTTGGCTGTTTCACAAGTCATAATCTTTGTGAAAGTTGTTTCTGAGACAGCAGCAAAAATTATAGATAAAGCTCTTGGAGCTTTTGCTTCTTCTTCTGCATGAGCCCTTATTTGGTTGAGCGTTGGATTATTTCCTAGATGTGGTAATACCCTTTCAGCTTCAACCCAATGCCACAAGCCAAGACCTCTTAAATGAGCTTTCATCTTGACAGCCCAAACTTGGTAATTTTCACCATTGAAAATTGGAGGTGAAAATGTTGATGAATTGCTAGCAGCCATGGATTTTGTTCACTCAACCTCACAAACCCTCAAGGATCTAAGGCTCTGATACCATGTTGAGAATTGGAAGAATGCAGAAATTAAATGAGCAGTGGACAAAGAATAAATATTTTTTGTAAGCAGAACAATTTATTTATTAAAGCATGAAAGAGCCTTTTAAATAGGTCTACAAAGTAACAGAAAGACTTAATAATAGCAGACTAACTAGGATATCATTTAATAACTGAAAATAGAAAATCAAGGAACTAAAAATCTGCTACAAGACTTGGTCAAAGTCAGTTTGCCAGACGTGGATTGAGACCAAGCATTAAGGATAACAAATTTGAATCAATCTCCAACAAGTTTAGCAGAATAATCTTTCACCGTTTCACCTTCTTTCATCCTTAGCATTTCAAATTCACATTTTAAAGTTAGGAGTTTAACAACCTTTACCCTGTCACTTCCTTTAAATTCTAATCTTAGCTTTTTCCATGCTTCCTTAGGACTTTCGCATGTAATTATTCTGGTGAAGATAACATTTGTCGACAGTGCTGAATGAATGCATGTGAGAGCCATTGGCTGTTTAGCTTTCTGTTCTTCATGATTCTTAATATGAGCCATTGTTAGATTAGGCAGAAAAGGCAGAGGATCTACTCCTACTTCCACTGCATCCCACATATTCAAAGCCTTGAGGTATGCCTTCATCTTTATCACCCATATGTGATAATTTTCTCCTGTAAACATTGGAGCCCATCCCTAGGAAATTGCTGGAAGCCATCTCACTCTCTCAAGTGTTTGATCTCTCACCTCACCAACACTCTCAGAATTTTCCTCATAGATCCCTAAAGAAGACAGCTCTGATACCATTTGTTAGTTTTAGAACCTTAGAATAGAAAGAATGAGCGCATTTTTCTGTTTTTCTAAACTGAATACATCTCTCATTGATACTTGTTTATATATATATATACAAAAGACATAATCTCATGATTTAAGGAGGGGCCATACCTATTACAACTTTCCCTTTAACAACCTTTACAAAAACTTTCCATAAAACAAGGACTTCATTACAAAATATTTTGATCTAACTTAGGAGTATCTAGAAAAATCTGACTTCAACAGTTTCAAACATGATAATAGCCACATTGAAGCTAAAATCAAAATCAAAATCAAAGTAGCAATAGCATTACTGGCAAGTATGGTATCATTAATAGAAAATGGTTAGGATTCAACCATACTGAATTGATCTAACCCCTCTCAAGCAGGTCTCTCTTTGATATAGTTTTCGTGCGCTAGCAAGCAAGGCGGGAGATCAAAGAGACTTTCACAAAGCTCCATTGTCTCATCCCAATTGTAGACTGAAGCTTTCTCCAAACCGTCTGCTTCTTGGATTTCCTTTTCCTCCCTATTCCACAGCTTATAACCATAAGCACCCGGCATGTCACTTTCATTGTAGCTGTAATGATTGCCACTCTGCTTTTCACCTTGTAAGTAGAGGTCTTCCACCTTCCCCACATCATCGTCGTAGGCATCATCAAAAGTAGTAGCAGAATAGCCATGAGGGTATTCATCATTTCCCCATAAACCATGGAAGCATAGGGTACCAGCCAGCCAGTTGCTTCTGCCATTATAAGGTGGCTTCCCCTCCTCCTCTTTCTTATAAAATTGCTCAGTCAAAGCACTCCAGTTGCTTGTAGGGTAAACCTTTCCTCCACTCTTAGGAGTAGGAGAAGAATGAATAGGGTTAGGGTATAATCATTCAACTTGTTCCAAGGCTAGAAGTGGCTTTAAGTAGGTGGTAGGATTATGGTAATTGGCACTATATGAGGTTTGATGGTACTCCATGAATTTTGGCTCAGAGGTATAGAACATTATATGCAAGAGGATGACAGATATATATATATATATATATAGAGAGAGAGAGAGAGAGTCATTATGATTTTATTTAGCTTATGACTAAGAGCTAATTGATATATTTGCCAATTGTAGTTTTAGAAATTTTAGCATCATAATAGCTGAAATATTAATTATTACAGGAGAAAATATTTAAAACTTGATATATTTAATAGAGATCTTCATATCAAGACAATACACTTATTTTATCTAACGAACGATTCTTTTAAAAGAGAATCTCTTTAGAAGGAGAAAAGAAAAAGAGTGGCCCCCCAGGGCATAATCGAGTGGCAAATGGGCAAGCTAAAAGCTTATCTAGGGGCTCCTAGTGTGAGTTCGATTCATGGGAGAAATAGAATGCTTTTTTTTTTGGGAGGGCTTTGGGAGTGGCATTAGTGGTGTCAAAGCCTACCACCCTGATCATTTGGGCACATCTCGCGATTTACCTCCTCAATGTAGTTCTTGGGGTAGGGTGGCTAAGGACGCTAGTGATCAGGCGTAATCTAAAAAAAGAAAGAAAAAAAAAAAGGTGAGCATGTTGGCATAGAAAGTGGCATTGAGTGAGTGTGATTGTGAAAGTGGCACAGAAAGTGCCACATATATAGGGAGGTGTTGTGTTGAAAACTGTTTTACTTATCAATTCTTTTAACAAAAGATGAGAAATGAGGAATGGTGTTTACTGTTTAAATGAGAAATTTTTTCAATACAAATTGAAAAAAGAAAAAGTATTCCCTTTTAATTTTTGAAACTAGAAATATTTTCTGGGACATTGTAGAAAGAGTTTTATCTGTTTTATGTTTTCAGACCAACTAAAATTAAAATTAATTATATTTTGTTAATATCAATATGAAATATAAAAATATGAACTTTTTGGAATTGACTAGTAATAATAAATAATATTATAATATTAACAAATAAAAAAAATTACTATGATTTTTGTTTGAAAAATTTTAAAAGTCAAAATTTATAATTATTATTTCTAGTGATAATCGTTAATAACATGGAGATATATATGTATTGAGTCTTATTAACGTTTAACATATTTAATAGTAATTTTTTTATTAAAACCATAATATTACCAGAGTACCATAAATGTTATAATATAAATATCATAATATGAATTGAACGGTTTTGTTTTATTTATATTGCAAACAATTTCTAAATTTTGTACAAAAGGAATTGGAGAAGTGAAACAGTAAATATAGGAAGGAAGAAAAGTTAAGGTGGTGTTGTCTTTGTGTTTCAATTTTTAGTTTTGGGTTTTGAAGTTATATTTAATTTTACAGTGTATTTTAAGATTTTTAAAAACACATTCTTTTTATTATTTTTAAAAATTGTTTCTTAAAATAGAAAACTAGAAAACTTGTTTGTTTTGAAATTTAAAAATATATATATATTATATAATATTTTATTCAATAAATTTGATTATTAAATAATAAAATTAACTTTTTTTAATATAATATTTTATTTAAATATTATTATACATAATATATGTAATACACTTAATAATATACTATATGTTATCCTATACTTTTAATTATAATATAGATATACTATATTTTTGAAATTTTAAATAAATATATAATTTTCTTTTCAAAATTTAAGAATAATTTTTTCTTTTTTTTTATTTTTCTTTTTCTATTCTTTTCAACACATGCATCTTCTCCATCGCTGCCGATCACAGCTGATCGAAGATTGACCCGATCAAAACCTACCATTAGAAACTCCAAGGCAATGAGGTTAACATACACAAAAATATACCAAATTTAACAACTAATATTTCATATATCTAATTTTTAATTTTCGACCAAAACTAAAAAATCCATTATCAATCGCCACTGACCATCATGGCCGATGATTTCTAGTGATCAATGACCTCTTTCACTCATTGGTAAAAGGATCAGGGTCATTGCCATGGTCAATGATACGTCGTCGACAATCGAAGGTTCCATGACCATGAATGTTGCCTTCTACCATTATCGATTGTCAATTTTCTCCTCCAACCTTGACCTCTCGAGCACCTCCACCAAGTTCGACCGACCATGGCCTTATACATGTTCAACCGTCAGTCTTTATTGCTCTACAATGGCAGTCGTTTCTTGCCTTCGTCGTGGCAATGGATGTTGCTTGACCATCGGCATCATCAAGACATCATCATTGACTTCAATGGAGGATGAAAGTGAAAAGAGAAATCATCGGTGGTGGTGGCAAGCGCGATTGTCGGCAACTTGAGAAGGAATGGAAAAAAAGAGAAAAAAGAAGAGAGAGAGATAGATCTGTCAAGATTTGAGAGTAGGGAGAGGTGTTTTTTGTGTTTTAGTGTTTTAATCGTATTTTGACTGAAAAATACATAGAATAATAAAATATTATTTTAAGTTTTTTTTATAATTTTTTTATTTTTAAAAATAACAAAATAAATACGTTTCTTATATTTTAAAAAATTAAAAACTCAAAAAGGACTATAAACAATAAAGAGAAAGACAACTAAGTGTTTTATTAACCAAACAACCGGATTCACTTAGCTGGTGGACCGTACAAAGTAGAATCAAAGAAAACTATGCCTTCAGTTGGTGATACATTCATTATACATGCATGCATGCCAGCCATTTCTTTCCCCTCGCAGCAGCAGCCGGCGGACGGAGCAAGAAGATGATGACTTGAAGGGTTCAGATTTTGAAATTCTTGATAAAACTGTAAATACAAAATTCTAAAATTTCAACACCTTTGTCATTATTTATCAATTTTTAGCGGCAAATCCAGCACCACCACCATTTCTAGTCAACAAACAACCACCATACCAAACTCCGAAGATATCGATTCTTCCCAAGTGGAAAAGGCCTTAACTATTTTAATTGTTTTTGCCAACATTATTAATAACCCCCTTAACATTTTAATAATAAGGCAAACATATAAATTGAATAAAAATCATTCCACATCTAACATATTAGTATATGGGTAAGTAAACTCAATTTAAAATCGCTACTCTACTCTCTTACCGAAGTCTAATAGTTTCCCTTCTTCAAACTCAACCAAATCCATCACCATCATCATGCAAAACCATCCAAATTAGTAACCACCCCCAACACACACACACTTCTTCCTCTTAAGGCGACTCACTCCCCCTAGGGGGACGTTGGTGGTTGTCATCCTCCTCGAGTGGGACTCTATCATCCGGAGGACTAGGGCTGCGGCTGTGACCATTAGCATCAGAAGGGCTCCTATATCTCCCAGGACTAGGGCTACTATCCCTCTTGGGGCTTCTACTAGTTGCTCGCGGACTCTCACTGTACTCGGACCTGTTCTGCTCAGTTGCCACCCTCTCTCTCTCAGGGGAGGGGCTATCCCTCCCTCTGATGTCCTCTTCTTCATCAGGTGTTGGGCTGCGCTTCCTTGCTTTCGAGGGGAGAGGACTCCCCCTATTTGGCTCAGGGCTCTCACTGTAGCTCCTTGATCGCTTCTCTTCCCGCTCAACAACCCTGTCCCTTCTCGGAGGAGACCTTGATCGGCTGACAACATAAGATAGTTAAAAAGAGTTAAATAATTGAGCTTGCGAGATGACTAAAAAACTCAAAGGCCAATGAGGCCATACACAAAAACAGAAGGAACTGAGCATGTATGTGATGTGTGAAGGAATCAAATGCCTGAACAGCATTCCAATCAAAATTTCCCTTTTCCTCATGAATTTTAACTCCCACTTAGGCCAATTAACCCAATAGGTTAAGGGTTCTAGGGCACAGCAATTCGTATCTATAGATTTGTACTGCTACTGAACTCACTAAAACACCAATGGTCTCCTTCTGTTTTAGGAAGAACATTATCAATTATCTAGCAGCCTTGTTTAAGCACAAAGCGTAAGTATAGCAGAGCTCATTCCCACTACGGAACTATAGCTATAATAACTATAATTATGATGCAAAAGCGGTAAAACAAACCTGTAACTACGGCTACGGCTTGGACTATAACTTCGGCTACGGCTTCGGCCACGGCGAGGAGATCTTGATCTCACTGGTGAACGCGAGTAACTCCGCCCACGCCTGGATTACAACAAAACAACTTCAATAAACAGAATGAGGTAGACAAGGTACTAACCCATCATGCCAAAGCAAAGCATAAAACTAGAAATAAAACTTGGAAATCAAAAACCTGAGTTTCTTGGGACTATTCTGGCAATTTCTCTCTATATGACCTCTTTCGCCACATCGATAACACTTATTCTTCCAATCACCAGCTTTGCAATCACGAGCCCAATGCCCATCAATGCCACAATTGAAGCACCTTCCTGATCCAGGAGGAGGACCTCTACCTAGATATTCTCTTGAACCACGAGGTGTCTGCAAGCAGAGAATCATTGGAAGACAAAATTTAAGGCCATGCATGAATTTTCAAAGGTGAAACACCAACATAAACGTAACTCAGAAAAATGCATCTCTGTCAAAGACCATAACAGAATTCTCATAAAACCATGATAGTTCTTCAATTGGTAAAATCATTCAAACTAAAATGGGGGCACCGTTCAACCATTCATGTCAGTCTCAAAACGCAACAGTCCAAGACAAAGAATACATCTACTGCTGCCAAAAGGCAACAAAAACCACACAATTTTAGTTCAATGTGAATAATAATAATCCATCAGCATTGCAGAAATATTTCTCAAATAAACCAACTTATATGTCTCAATGATCATGCATGCTCATCAAGATTCCATGGATTGAAACAATATAATTAGCAATGCAGTGATTGCAGGCACGGAAAACAAAGATAACAACTTGCACTTGTAGCTCCTTGTACACATCAGCTTATTCAAGAATTCACAATGAACCTCTGCAATGACACAAGTTTCCTCCTGTAGATATGAGCAAACAAGCTACTTCAATAGCAAAAAGGAAAAATATAGTCTAAGTACTTACTCCCTTTGCAAATTCAACAATGATTCTACTCCCACCAACTTCTCTTCCATTTAAGCCATATCTTGCATCATCAGCATCTCGGGGGTCACTAAATTCCTGTGACCAGAAGTTAAGAGGCAAAAACAAAAGGAAGAAATACCCAGAATCCATAATCCGTTCTAACATCCACCTCTATAAACAAATGTCATAGTAAATAGCTAAGCATATTCATAACCATGAAACTTGAACAAGCTGAGAGTAGTTACATACAACGAAGGCATAGTCGTACTTCATATCCACATCTCGTACTCTGCGGAAATGGTTGAGTAAAGCCATCATTACTTAAGTACTGTGTGTGATACTTCGCCCCTCAAGACGAACTAAACACCAGTTTGAGTGTGTTGCCAATTCCATAAAAACACGCAATAACAATACAGAAAGAATCGCCAAAGTCTCCTAGGCACTCGGCAACAAATTCCACCAAGGCCACCACCACACCATTGACCTCCAGGTTAGGCAAAAGCCCAGAAACCTTCAACAAGATCATTCAAGTTAAAATAGCAGACACCTGGGGGTGCAGTTCTCCCTCAGAGATAACATGATGAATGGTTTAACATAAATCCAAGCACAACAACTGGTCTGGCTTGGGGAATGACTAATGTCTCCTCCATATTAGGAGGGAAACCTCACACTATATTTGTAGAAAACTAAATCCAGAGACTGTGCCGCAGTTTTAGATTGAAAAGGGAAATATATATACACACCATTAGCTACATAATGGCAAGGCTTACAATATCATATTCCACCTAGTGATCCTTTACTTAAGGATTTCAAATTATGTTCATCCTACCAACAGAAGAATTGGTCACATTTGCTTGTGTGTATTCATATTTACAAAAAAGATGTTTCCCTTTACACTATTTTAGCCAAAAGTTTGTCTGTAAAGGGACTGTATGAGGCACATGTCTTTTCTCATCTTACTTCAGATTACTTCTAAATTTAAGGACATTTTCACATTATTTTACAAGAAATATTTTGGATTGAAAATAAAGGTGGCAAAACAGGAATAAATTCTTTCCAAACTCAAATTCCCCTGATATTTTAAGTAAAGACCAAATCTTACCTCTATATGAAGTAACAATTAATAAGCTAAGTGTTTTCTTCTAGACATCTTTTGGGTGGGAAAAAAGAGGAATAAGTAAGTATCACAAAAGTTTTTTTCTTTTTTATTGACTGTTTCAGATGGGAAAAGACACAATTTTTGTAAAAAATTATAAGTTTTAATAGAATAAGTAAACAAGTGACGTGGAAAAGCAATAGAGGCTAAATTGATTTGCTTACCTCCCATATCTGCTGAAGAGGCTCTCCAGGTCGCGTGACCGCGTCCTTGAAGACAAGCGACCAACATAAAGACGAGTATTACTGTATCGGTCATCATAACGAGGCATTTTCAAACTGCAATAACATAATATTAGTAAGTCCAATAAAACCAATGATTAACACACTGACGAAAAATTAGTTTCACCAGACAACCAGTAACGACTTTGCTAAGAAAAAAGTCGGCAACCTAAAAATTACAATAACAAAGGAAAGAATATGGGGCAATATGTTGTAACTGTTCATGAGAACTGTCATAATCCAAAAACTAATAGATCAACACATGCCACCCCAAACTATAAGACAACTCAAGTCAAACTCTTCAAAGTAACTTGTGAATCTTATAGGTTTCAAAAATCTTCTAATCAACAAATCAGTCTTACACTATTGCAACTTATACAAGAAAATAAAGTTTATTAACCAATACCCAGAATGTAGCTGCAATACTTTGCTTGTTAGCCCTTGCAAGTAATTAATCAGTATCTTTGTGCCTCATGTAGAAAACCGAACTTAAAAGATCATTGTGCTTGCATATTGCAATAACTGCCTTTGCAGAATGTACATAGTTATCAAAGGCATGCCTGAGGTGTGCAGCATCCTTCAAAAAGTGCTGCCTAGGCACTTGCCAGGAGCAAGGCATGCCTCATGTGCTGAAATCATCAAAAGTCGTTTAGTTTTTTTTTTTTTTTCCTTTTCCTGGGCTTCCAAACTCTTTTTGCCCAATTTGTCATTCTAAAATTAGTTTCTTGATGACATGAGTGCATATATGAGTAGATCAGCAAGGGGCAAGGCTACCAAAGGT
Source organism: Diospyros lotus (assembly GCF_014633365.1). Classification (NCBI taxonomy): domain Eukaryota; kingdom Viridiplantae; phylum Streptophyta; class Magnoliopsida; order Ericales; family Ebenaceae; genus Diospyros; species Diospyros lotus. Next base: position 7,638,746 of record NC_068350.1, read on the forward strand.
CACAGGATGGCCACCAGAGCTCTCACACACCAGCAGTCGTACACACACAAGTCTCATGCACCAACTTTCAGGTGGCATAATGGGTGTGTGAGACTGTGCAGGCCACATGCTTTCTTTCTTAGGGTCACAGAGGTAGGCGAACATCCTCTGACAACCTATTTTGTAATTCCGGTTGTTTTGTGTGGTTTTACTTTAACTTTTCTGTTTGGTACTATGCAGCAGTGCCGGTACTCCTTTTTGTTTTTGTTTTGCTTAGGATTTCTTCCTGTTCCTGTATATTTTCAACCAGTTTATATTATTTTCAATGTTATATCCCTTGTAAGGTGAAACTACTTATTTTTTAAACTAAATTATATTATTTTCAGTGCGATTTCTTTTTTTTATGGTGTTTTCCATTTCAGAAGTTTGATTTTTATGTTGTTTTTAGATTTTCCTGTTGAGTTATTTACTTCTTGTGTTACTTACTTTTTGTTGCAACTTATAAACAACTTATTTATTTTGTTTTATAACATTTAAGTTTGAATTAATTGGCTAGATTTCTAGCACTCAGTGTCTAAGAATTGGACCAAACTGATCAGTTGAAGAAGCTGAACTGAGAACCAGTCAGAAAACCAGTCTGTTAATAGAAAAAAAAAACAGTCGGCAAAAAATTGACCAGTTTTTTGCAAAAATCACAAGCAAACCAGTGAATGGCCAAGTTTTTTTTTTTTTTTTTTTTGCTTTTTATTCTATTTGTAAATGTTAGAAAATAAATATTAAGTTGAGGCATTTTAAATGAATTGGTGTCCATAATCTGAATACCAAATTTTGTTAATATTTGGCTAAGCTTTTTCATTTCTGATTTATAATTTGAATACTTGATCTTGAGTTTTATCTTATTTTCATCATAAATTTGTGTTAATATTGGTGCTTAATTTTTTCAAATTGTATGACAATGTTACTTAATACACTTTAAATCTATTAAGTATTATGTGATAAATATTATTTTTAAAAATTCTATATCATAGCTTTCATTAATATTTATCTATTTCATAAAAATACATCCCATTTCGACTATAGTTCGACCCCGGTCAAAACATTGTGTCATGTACCTAGGGTTTAGAATGGAATTGGGAGAATCGAGGAAGATAGAACAGCAAGACAGGGACAATTAGAGCAAAAGAGAGAGATAAGAAACAGATTTAAGAGGTAACAAAGGTGATCAAGAGAGACAACAAAGAATTGAGAGGGAAGAACAGAGAAATCAGAGAGGAAATTGAGAGAGAATTGATGAGAGGAAAAGTCTGAAATTCAACAACATCCATTCTCTAACTACACAAGCCTATTTATGGGCTTAACAAATGAAGGTAAGCCTATTAATAGGCTTAACAAATGAAGGTACTAATAGCTACAGCATAAGAGTACACCAAAAGATAAATACATATAATACCTATTGAGAAATTTATATTTTGATTTATGGAGAAAATAATTTTTGAAAAATATATTTTAAGTACATTTGATTTATTAATGATTTTCAAAACATTTTATAAATTCTTTTAAATTGGAGAACTTCATGCTTATATATATCTCTTTAAAAATAGCCGAGTATGGTTTTGCATTAGTCGAGTATGTTGAAAATCTTCATGAAAAATCGACTAAGTATAGCTTTTGATCTAATCGAGTATTTGCTCAATATGTTTTCAAAATAATCAAGTATTGAAATGATTCAATCGACTATTATAAGTTCCTACTCAAGTATATTTTTGTAAAGTTACGTTACTTAAATGAGTATGATACTTTTATAATTGCGTATATGCTCATATTAGTTGAGTGTTTTGTAAAGCTTGGTTTCAAAATCAATCGAGTAAAGCTTTTGAAAATAGTTTCAAACAACGATGCTTTAAATCCAATCGAGTAAAGCTTAGTGTATCTTTCAAATTAATCGATTACATGTTTTAGCAAAATCATCTTTCAATCAACTATTAAAATCCATATACTCGAGGGCTTAGTGCATCCCTCTGTTATCTCAAATTTAATCAAGTAAGGAGTTCTTTTTAATCGAGTATTTGTATCTTGTACTTGAGTAAATCCTTCTGAAAATCTAGTATCTTTTATATCAAAAGTTCTAAGCATATTTTCAATCGAGTAAAGCTTATTTTTAATCGACTAATGTCTTTGGTGAATTGAGTTAATATATGTGTTAGTCGAGTGAAGGAAGATTGGTTTCTAGCTAAGTATCTAATTCTAAAAGCAATCGAGTAGCCAATGTTGGTACTTGAGTAATTTTTATGTTAGTCAAGTATTCTTAGCCTAGTAATCGAGTGAGTAATGCAATGTCTCTGTGGCTTTTGAGTTAGTCGAGTAATGACTTGGTCACACTCGAGTAAGCCCTATATATAATCGATTACTTAAAAAGTCTAATCGAGTAAGCGCTATATTAATCGAGTAACCTCATAAGTTAGTCGAGTATCCTTTATCAGATTTTGAAAAATATAGTTGTTACTCAGAAAAGGAAAAGAGAACAGTTTTGACCGTTAGAGCTTTATCTCTTTATTTTATGAAGTCTAGCTACGTTCTCTTATAAGAAAATGATAATTATGTTTATGCATAGTATGCAAAATGTTTTATCTTTATAATATGCATATCTTTCTTAACAAATTTGACTATGCATATCTTTCTTAACAAATTTGACTATTATCAATCAAATCAAAAGAAGTTGTAAGTATGTGCAGGTATCAAGGCAAATCCCAAGTCTCAAGCTTTTATAAAAGGCCAAGTGCTGCAAAAGATCATTGTTGGCAAATAAAGTTGTCAAGTGGCTGATGTCCGAACAATGTAAAGCCAATCCAAATTTAGACACAGCAAAAGCCAAACTCTTTCTGGCCAATATGCATCGCTTGAGTGATAAGTCCTTCATGTTCATCCTTCTTTCACTTCAAGCCATTATCTGGTAAAGTTTTCATGCAGATATTCTTAAACCAGATATTAGATATAAGAGAGTTAAGTGCTTTATTCATTCATATTCTTATAACTCTCTTTTGTTCAAGAGAACGTTTGAAATCATTATATTATCTTATATTTTTTCTCTTGAGAAATCCTTCACAAATTTTGTGAAACTTGTAAAAAATTACACCTAATCCTTTAAAAGGTTGTCTTGGTTGTAGCTAAGCCTAGTATGAAAAAGCCACATGTAAAGGTTACAACTGCTCCTGTAAAAGCTAGAATCCCTATTTAGCCCGTTAAAAGTGGAGGTTTTAGTTGAGCATGTAAAAACTATATATGGGTTATAGTTGATCCCTAAAAGCTAAAATCCCTTAGTGAATGTTTTTAAAATCCTTAGTGAGGAGTTAAGGTAATAGACTAAACTTGTTGGTCGAACCACTCAAAAATGTTTGTGTTCATGTGATTTCATTTATATGTCTTTAATAGTATTGTTTTTCTCCTGCCATAAAACGATTTTTCATTTAATGTAACTTCATTATCATCATGCAAGATTGCTCCACTTTTCATTGCATATATAAATGTCTCTAAATCTTTCCAGTTTCAGTTTCCATTGCAAGCATAAAAAATTTCTAATATTTCTACTTGCATGTAAACTTTTCAAATGCGTATGTTTTCTATGAGAATTGAAGGTTAAATGTAGAAAATCAAACAAAATCTTTTTGCTACCAGCATAACAGTTTTCTCATTCTTATCCTCAGATGGGTTGTTTTCCACTCATATATATTTATTCTATATCTGAAGTATGTTTGAATTAACCTGTATGAAAAATGTTTTAATACATATAAATTTATATTGAAGTGCTGCAACATTTTTTTGTTTTGAAAAGTATCTTCCAAATCAGCTTTAATACATAATATTTTTAATATCACACAAAATATTCAAAACATCCAATTCACCCCCCCCCCCCGGGGATGATCTTTCAATACCTATTACTAATCTATCCCTGGGCATCCTTGGGATCGTGACAATTCCCCCCTCTTTGAAAGAGTTCCTGTCCCCAAGAACTTATAGCAATTGGCCGTTGCTCTTCATCCAACCCCAACTTTCTCATCTGTTTTATTCTTCTTTCTTTCTGTCTTTCTCCTTCTATGCTTATTTCTCTTCTCTTTTATGTTCCTTTTCTTTTGCTTTTCCTGTACATATAGAATGTAGCCTTCCAAAATATCTATGATCAAGTACTCTTCTCCAGTTGATATGTAAGTGCCAGTGATTCCCTTGTTCTTACCACAGTCATTACGCCTTTCCTCAATGACTGAAACATGATCTCCATATCCAGATTTAAACTTCGAAGCCCAAAGGTCCAAAAGTCCTAGCCTTAGGATCTCATCAGCCTTATGAGCAGTTTCCTTAGAGCCAATATAAGACTGTTCCGATCTGAATTACTTGATCAAAACTTCTTTGACTGCATGTGGGGCGTAGAAGACTTGATTTAACCTAGAATCGATATCACAAGCATCACTACTCTCAGCTCCGACCTACTTCATAACCGGCATATCTAATGAATCGATGTTTTGTTCCAAATTTGATTGTTCCTTAGTTTCCGATAAGTCCGAAATCTAAGGAAGAACTCCAGCACAATACCCGCACAGATGGATGGTCCCTCAGCCATCTCCACTATGTTCTCCCCAACCACTTCCAGTTCTACCTCAAATTTAGAGAATCCAGCAGCTCGGTGGATCATCCCCTTTCCCAGTAGGATTGAATTCGGTCTCTCCCTAGGAGGAAAACCAGGGGAAATCCTTACCAAATTTTGCCAACATCATCATAAATCTCTGCATCTGTTCATGAATCTGATTGACGACTTCTTCTCGAATACCTCCTACTTCCGCACGAATTTGGCTGCCAATTTCTGTGCGCATCTATCACTTCTGCATGCATCTGATTGATAACGTTATCAAGCTTCTTCTCCATCATCTCTTCCATCGTTCCTACTCAATTCGGCAATTCCAACACAGAAGCGGTCACCTGCAGCAGCTGCAACTCCATCTGCTTCAATCTTGTTCCATCAGCCACGGCGAAGTTGAGATCGTAGATGTGACCTAAGAAATATTCTGGTGTAGTCGCCTTAGTATCTGACCGATTCACACCTAGACCACAAGCATTCTTCATGCATTAGTGCACAGATGTGACCTAAGAAATATTCTGTTGCAGTCGCCTTAGTATCTGACCGATTCATGCCTAGACTCCAAGTACTCTTTGTGCATTAGTGCACCTTGCGCCTTTGACAACTATGAGATCATATCTGAACTCTGGTCAATCATACATCTAATTCACTAATAGGATTAATTCGGATCTTTATGCTCAAGGTTTAATCATAATTTAAATTCCTATTATAAATTTATTATATAGTTAATTAGTTTTGACATCTCTTTTTATTTCCAGAAAATTACTTCCATTTTCTAAATCCCCACAAATGTTTTGGTTGCTCAGTAATTGTTCATTGCCCCTCAATGAACAAAAGTTGCATAGTCAAAAGGGAAATAGGAAAAAAAATGGGTGCTCAAAGTCAAGGCATTTATAATATATAAGGCTATTGGGATGGCAAGTGAAATGAGAGAGCGACCTAAATACTACCTCCCACTCACACCCTTCTCCCAGATAACTTCATATCCAAAATCTTCTCCCAAAAATGGAAAGAACATTAGAGTCAGAACTGGAATCCACAGGTAAAGACAGATAAGTCAAAATGGTTGGGTCTTTCGCTTGACTCAGGGGAAGAAGATTTTTTGTGGAGGCAGCAAGGAGAATTGTCATATAAATTTGAGCTCAAGCTATGACACGCTTCCAGGCAAAAGCACAACAAGACATTTCTATTTCGAAAAACAAATTATGCCCCAAATAGCTAAAAATTCACAATCTTTTTTTTATAATATCGCAAAAAGAAAAGGAAAAAAAAAAAACAGCTTCCTGCTCAATCTAACAAGAGCATCAATTAGGTTTCGAAAAGGATTATGGAAGCCTCAAGTAGAAATGGCCAAGATTCGTCACCGAGAAGAGAATCACAAGACGCCGCACCGTACTCACTTTTCTCTCCGGAAAACATGATAAGAACGAAAAATAATCGACGAGCAGTAAAAAACCAAAAAAGATCAGGATCACGAGTCTAAGAACAACACGAGGGAAGCGAATTGACATTTCTAGAAAGATAGATACAGGCACACAACCATGGGCATACAGAAAGAGAAATTGAGCACGAAAGTGGCGAAATTAAGATGCAAATAAACCTGAGAAAACCCTAATCTAAGCAATTGAACGCAAAGTAAGAAGGAGCCGTACCTTACACCAGTGATGGCCTTATCGCCAGGCGGTTTGTCGAACCCTAGCTTAGCTTCCTGCGGAGGGGCGAAATAGGCGTTCGCTACTCTATTTATAGTTACTAACGTACAAGTTTCGACGGTCCGGATGAACTCAAGTTGTATCGGAGGGTTGGTAGAGAGTTCAGGAGGGTCATGGGCCTATTGCCCCAAATTCCAATCTCGTTAGCTTGTGCTTAATTTTAAATAATTTTAATTCTATTGTCATCAAATCTTATTTTATATTTTATTTAGATATAAAATTATGAGTAATGCTATTTACACATTAAGATTACACCAATCTTAACACCTCATTAATCAATTATAGTACATCCCTCATTCAATACTACTTGCACATTCAAGCAAGAAATGCTACTTTGCCCAGGAGACTGATCGAGAGGCTCTAAAATGATGAAAATGCCCCCTGCAATTGCTTCACCTTATCTTCTATTGCTACTGCCTTTCTCATCTCTCTCCCATTTCCAATGGTCATTGTCGTCTTGCCTCCTCACCATCGTCGTCGCCACCTCTCACCTCGCACTACCTCACTTCTTGCTCGTTGATTGCCATTGCATCCATCGTGACAGATGCAACTATGGTCAGCAAGTAAGAGGTGAGATAGCACGAGGCGAAAGTGACGAGGAGGCAATGCTACAACAACCATGGGAAGGAAGAGAGATGAGAGAGGCGGCAACCATGGAAGAGAATGGGAAGCAATTGCAGAAGACATGAATATGATGGGCATTTTTGTCATTTTGGCATGCTTCTATAAACCAATGGGTTAGCTTTCAGGCAAAGTAGCATTTCTCCATTCAAGTTGATACTTCATTAATCAATTATTAATACACCTCTCATCTAATGTTACTTGCATACACTTCTTATTAATGAAGTGTCAATATGAGTGTCAACTTGAATGTACAATGACCCCTCACTTAAAACTCTAATTTACAATCTATAATGCTTTAATAATAAAGAATATATTGGTAATTGTGAGGGATATATTGATAAGAACAATGCTCCTTATACACTGAGGGTTACACCTAGTCGCATAAATAACCAAAATGTCCTCACAAAAATTACAAATTTGCTTCCTCTGCCCTTGGTTACCTTCCTTATCTTCCCACGGTCGTTTGCTGCAATAGTCAGTCGTCACCTTTCTCTCGCCATCTTCGCCTCGCCTTACGCCAACCGTTGAGTCTTGGTTCCTCGTGTCAACCACCACCTCACCTTTCCTCGTATAGACTGTCGCAAATCCTCCCTTTCCGTGCTAGTTGGCACGAGGTGAGGTGACAATCGATGCTAGGTGAGGCAACACAACGGTCGACGCGAAGCGAGGCGGCGACCGACGATTACAGTAGGCAATTGTGGGAAAAAGAGAAGAGGTAGCCAAGGGCAAGGGAAGTAAATTTGCAATTTATATGAGGGCATTTTGATCATTTGTACACTTGGCCGTAGCCCAAGATGTAGACCTCAATATATAAATAATATAGTTCTATTGATAAATGATTAATGAGGTATAAACAAAAATGTCAATAAGAATATCCGGGGTAGCATTTTTCTTAACCAATTATCATATTGTGTAGAAATGATGTGATGACTGATGACGTGGAACTCCACCATTTTATTATAATAATAATAATAATAATAACTAACAAATAATAATAATAATAATAATTCATCACGAGTTGTGTTTTAAAACCATCTTTACGTGACACTTCTTTTTAATCAAAAATTCTGATAAGAAAATTAAAAAAACAGAGCCATTCCCGCCAATATCTGTTATTTCTAATGCTTTCTGCTTAATTCCTCATCTTCTCTTGTTCTTGCTCCCAAGCAACAAAGAGAAGTAGAACAGGATCCTGAAGAAGAACCCGAAAGCCACCGTGATCCAGAAGCAGCTCCACTTGCTGAAATCAGTGATCCCCTGCGTCTTCAGTATGTCCATGCCAGTCGTCAAGCAAGTCGAGCTCGTGATGTTCACTCCCAGCGAACTGCTTATTGTCTTCAACAGCTTCACCTTCACAGAGCTCGGCATCGCCCCCAACGGCGAGTTGTCAAAGATCTGAACACCCCTCACAAAGCACTTACTCGGATCGTCAAACTCGTTCTGCAACACTCCCTCGTACGGGTACTTCACCAGCGACAAGTAATGGAACCAGAGCCAGTACGGCGGGATCCGGTCTCTGGTTATGAAGAAGCCGCTGAAGAGCAGAAAGTAGGCTAAAATGGCGACGACAACCGTGTATCCCAGCATCACGTGGGAAACCACGCCGGAGAGGAAGGTCACGAAGGAGCTTCCGGCCCAGAACGCCGCCACCATTATTAGAAGAAAGAAGAGGAAACCGGAAAACCCGCCGGCGAGCCCCACCGCCCAGAACGTGGCCGCCGAGAAAGTCAGTGACAGAATCAGAATCGACGGGATTGAGGTTAAACAGTGGGAGAGAACGTAGGAAGACCTGCGATAGGCATTGTAGGCCGTTTCTCTCATGAAGATGTAGCGTTCCATTAGAAAGACGGGAATCGCTTCGGCGCAGGTGTAGAAAGTGGTTGACATGGCGAAGGCGAAGAAGCCGAGTCTTTCTTGGACGCCTTTTGGGGAGTCGTCGAGCCGCCAGAACATGGTAGCGAGGATGATTCCGGTTACGAGAACGGCGCCGAGCCGGATCCCGAAGAGCTCGGGCGAGCGGCGGGAGTTTGTGAGTGATCGTTTGGCGATCACCAGGACCTCGATCCAGAACGGATTTGCGAAAGTCGGCATTGAAGATTCGGTGGCAACGCCGGTGGCACCGCCTCCGGAGACTAGCTTTCCCCGAGAAACGCTGGCGCTAATAGCGTCTTTCAGCGACTGTTTCGGCCGGTATTTGGTGCTTCCCCGAATCGTTCTTTTCATTCGCCATGATTTGTTGAAATCTACTAGGGTCTTGGTTCCGCTAGGAGAGCCTTCAAGCTCTCGGATCAAATCCAGAGCGAATTCAGTTCGGTTCTCGTTCTCCGGGATCGGGTGCCCGAACTCTGCGAAGAACTGGGGCAGGCTGCCCGGAGACCCGTTGAAAACGGTTTGCCCACGGGAAAGGAAGATCAACCGATCGAGAAGGTTCACAATCCGGTAACTGGGTTGATGAATCGACATGATCACGATGCTTCCGCTCTGAGCAATTCGCTGCAAGACCTTCACGACCATGAAGGCGCTGGTGGAGTCGAGCCCCGAAGTCGGTTCGTCGAGGAAGAGGATGATCGGGTCGTGGATTATGTCGGTCCCGATTGAGACCCGTCTGCGTTCCCCTCCAGACACGCCTCGGTGGCCCTCGTCGCCGATCACTGTCTTGGCGGCGCTCCTGAGCCCGAGCTGGTCGATCAGAGCCTGGACTCTCGCTTTCTTCTTCGACGCCGATAAGGTTCGAGGCAGCCGGAATTCCGCAGAGAACATGAGAGTTTCTTCCACCGTTAACATGGGAAACAACAAATCGTCCTGCATCACATAGGCAGAGATCACTTTCAGAAGCTTAGATTGCAAAACTTCGCCGTTCAGAGTTACGGTGCCTTTCAGGCTTTCTTTGGCGATGCGGTCGGCGAGCGCGTCGATAAGGGTGGATTTCCCGGAGCCACTGGCGCCGAGAACGGCCATGATCTCGCCTTCCCTGGCCTCGCCGGAGATGTCGTTCAGCAAAACCTTCGTGTTCCCATTGACCATATTTTCCGGCAACTCGAGCTCGGCCCTCCTCCTAAACCACCCCGGCAACTCCATTTTCTGGCGCACCTGTTGATGATCATTCCAATCATTACCTCTCAGAGAAGAAGAGCATTTACATTCGTGTCTTTTCATTTTTTTTTTTTTGAGTTTTATATCTATCTCATTGTAACCAGCTTATTAATTACAAGTACTTTACCTTCACACAATACGTTAAATTACTGAACGAGAGAACGAACGGCAACGACGAGGGCTCGGAGAAGTCGAGTACGCGGTGTGCCGGCGGGGAGCTCTCGTCTGCGGAAAACTCGTTGTGGGAGTCTCCGACACGCTGCAAAAGCTCACCAAGCGTGAAGGACAGGGTGTGTTGGGGTCTCCGGCTGAAGTCTTGAAGCTCCATCCTTTGCCTTGGACCCAAGAAGGGCGTATTACTGGCAGAAGACAAGTAATCGGCTCCTAAAAGGGACATCTTTGGTTTAGCTGATGAGCGTGGAAGGCCATGCGTACACACACACACACACACACATACATATATATAGATAGATAGATAGAGGTAGGTAATAGTTTTGAAGGGTTTTGGTGGGTGCAGAGAAGAGGAAGAGGAAGAGGAAGAGTAAAGAGTAGGAGGTTCTGACTAATTAGGGAGGGAGATGAGAGTGGTGAGGGGTCAGTAGGTGGGGATTGTTGGGTCTGCTTTCTACTGGTTCCAACCAAGTGATCCACAGGAAGTATGTATTTCTGATGCGGTATGCGTAGGGATATGCAAGGTTTTAGGTTTTACCAAGTCTACCATTTAGGGTTTACTTCTTGTGGCAAGCTTCACCATGTTATGGTTGCACATGGGATTTATTACAATTTAACATTTTGGGCTTTCCTTCATTCCCTTATTGGCTAAATTATATTGTTTCTTTTTAAACTTGCACTTCTTAGTAAATTGGATTTCCTATTTTAATAGGTTTAACTTTAATTTTTTTGGGGGTCAAATTTAGTAAACGAAAGTTGATATAATATTAATTAATATAAATCCAAAATTATTTGATTATATATGGAATTTAAGTTAATTTTAGAATTTATATTACTGTATACCACCTTAGTTCTCATGATTAGCAGAATTTGATTAAAAAAAAAAAGACTGAATTTTAACATAAACTAAAATTTAATGCTTATGATGATAAAAATTATTTTCTTAATAGTGTAAAGTTCAAATATTAACCTTATAAGTTATCCTTACATAATTATTATGGGGGTGAATTGTAAAGAAGACGGCTAAGGTTTGGTGAAATTGTAAGAAATCTCCTCACATTTGAAAAATAGCAATAACCACTCACATTGTTAAATAAAATTGTAAAATGACAAATTTACCCTTCATTTTCTCTCTTCTCTCCTCTAATTGAAAAAATAAAATAAATGAAAAATAAACCCATGTCAACACCAATGATAAACCTAGTAAGTTCTATACTGGTGTATAATAAACCCATTTGGTTTCATTAAAGCAAATTGCGATAAACCCAAATAAGTTCATCACTAGTGTAATCAATCCAAACAATACACCTACAATTGGGTTCATCATTTAACTTCTCTTAAACCCAAATCTAAGCTAGAATGGGTTTGAGATTAACGAAAAAAAAACCTAAGATCTCTAGGTTAAATCGAACCCAGATCTTGGTTCGAAGAAGAGAGGGAATGAGGATCGAGTTTTGGTACAGTTTTGCCAAAAACATTATCTCGCTGATAGGGTTTTTGGGAACCCCACTGAAAATCGAATTGAACCCATATGTATATTCATTTAAACCACATCTAGGTTCATTCACACCTAGATTGAAGGTCCGAATCAACCTACATCTAACTTTGATGAAAACTATATGAATTTGGATTCCATTGAACTTATAATAAAATGAGATAGAAATAAATAGGTGTCGACGTTTAGAATCAGCCGACCATGATTCGTAGACCCGCAATAAATAAATAAGCCCAAATGCAAGGAGGATGAACATAATAGAACGTACGCATGAGATTTTTACGTGGTTTGGCCAGAATGATGCCTACTCCACGACTGTTTTCTGGATATTCTGGCAGAATAATAGTATGTTATTATGGTTTCTCTCTTTTACAATGGTATTCTTAACCCCTATTTATAGTAAGTGTGTGTTTACAATTGCATAAAATACAAAAGTGTAGAGATGATATCATGGGAGACAAAATGTCCTTTTCATCTCCATAAAATCGGGAGTGTGGTCCATATTACTAGGGATCCAGTTTGCATCATATAAAGGAGGTGGGTCCCTACCTCTAGTTATTCAGCAGCAATGTTGTTATGCGAGATGAATAATTTGACCGGCGAGCTGATCGGTTAGGCCAGTGAGCTTGAAGCGTTACTAGGATCTCGTTGAACATATCGCTGAGAGCTTGCTATAAGCCTTATTGGGAGCTCGCTTGATTCCGTAATCTGAGCTCAGATTTCAACGATATATGAGCTTGTCTAACGAGCTCGATTGAGCCTACTAGGCTTTAGGCCATTGGGCCGGCCTATTGGACTAAGTCTACCCCATAAAAAGTGGTGCGAGAAATATGTATAACAATAGGGAAAGAGAGAAAAGATCAAGTTTCTAGTAAGGTTTTCCTGGAAACCGAATTGAACCTAGATCTCCAACGTTGTTTCCTATTCTGTTCCCTATTATATTATAAACAATTCACTCTTTTTTTTTTTTGCCTCGAAAACTGTGTTTGCTCCAACTACATTATCTATTATCTTCTTTATTTGACTCCCTATTTTGTATATTTAATAATTAAATATACAAAATAATCAGATACACATACACAAAATATATAATATCACTCATCCAATACATAAATAAATAAAAAATTCAAAAAAGAATCACAACCGCCAGCAACATCGCGCAAGCACTTGTCACTATTTCTTCTGCTCGTCGCTGCCGACAACGTTTCCGCTGGTCACCGCAACCTCCACTAGTTGCCGCAACCACAGGATCTAGTGGTTGTTGCCCCAATTTTGTTTTTCGTCACGCCTGCAACTTGTCTTCCCAATTGTCTTCTCCAAATCTATTCTCGTTACATCAACAACTTTTATTCTCTGGTCGATTTCGTCTTCGCCACTTTTGATCGGGCCTTTTCTGGCATTGATGGCCATTGTGAGGGAGAGATTGCGAGAATAGCTTGGCAAATTTCGATTGCCACATGTGGCGATGGTTTTGAGTTTTGCCAAATTTTTTGCCATAATGAGCATGGTTGGAGGCATCAATTTGTGTTTAGTTCGCTATATTTGGCTCGATAAGCAATAATGACAATCTTGTTGGAGATAGCCTTAAAAACCAAAATGACCCAAGATCTAGGTTTATTTAAACTCAAATTAATGATTCATACAAACTTAGATCAGAGTCCAATCTAAGTTTCATCAAACTTAGAACACAATAAAAAAGATAGAGATTGACTATATCATCATCATCAATGTGATCTGAAACAATCCTTCTAGATTTGGAATGACAAGATCTAGAACTATTGATGCATTCATTACTACTGTTATTTTTATTGTTGTCGCTGCCAATCAAGAGAAAGAAACACAGAAGAGAGACTTGAGAAGAGTGAGAGAAATTACAATAAAAATGAGATAAAAAAAAAATCTTTGAATATAAGGGTATTTTGATCAATTTTAAATGTTTAACAAGGGTTAACAATCAGTAGGGAAAAAATTTCAACATAACATTAAATTTTAAAGGTACTTATTATATTTTTTGAAATATCAAGGGTAGTTCTTACAATTACATTAACCTTAGAGATACTTCATGAAATTTTTCCTTATTATTCTAAAGGTCTAAAGCAAATGAATTTTGAAGATAAAATTGTTTTTTTAATATAAAAAATAGAGTCCCTAAATGATGGGTGACCAATTATCTTAACTAAGGGTTTTGTAGTTTTACTATGCAAAGCTAGAAATTTAGTGAATTATCCTATCACAAAGTATTGATGGCATAAGGATTGAAGCCAAACCATGCTTTCTTTTTTTTTTCTTTCTTTTTTGTGTGTGTTATATTTTCTCTTGATTTGTGTGTGTGTGTGTGTTGTATATGATTTACTCCTTAACAAATTTTATATAAAAGCTAATAAAATTACCTTTACTAAGTGGAATGGTGGCCCCATTGAACTAGAGGAAGTATTCAGTTAAAGGCTAAATGCCTATAAAAAAAAAAAAAAAGTTTTCTAAGTACAATTTATTATAGCCCCCAAAGTAGTAGCCTAGTGAAAGTTAAGCTCAAATAAAGATTAGAAGTCTTAAATTCAAGTGTCATATTTCTCATAAGGCTTGACTGACTTCGTGATTTTTAAGTAGAATTTAAAAAGCTTGTTGGTAATTGATAACATTATCATTAATATTAGGGGTTATTGATAGTAATCTAAACGACTCTTCATGTAGCATGAGTATCGTATTGTAAAATTGGATATCTTAGGAATTATTGTAACATTGTCATTGATTAGTATCAGGGGTTATTGATAGCAATCTAAATGACTTTTCATGTAATATGAGCATCGTATTGTAAAATTAGATGTCCTTAAAGATTATTGTAACATTGTCATTGATTAATATTAGGGGTTTTTGATAGCAATCTAAACGATTCTTCATGTATTGTCAGACTAGATGCCCTATAAAATCAAGACTTATTTGACACATAACAATTCATTTAATAATGATTTAACCCATACCAAGCCCAAAAAGAAAAAAAAAATACTCATATTGTGATAAATTTTATTTCTTAATAACTAAATATGAAATATACACATATAGATTTATTTGAAATTTTTGTATAAAAACTCGATTTCTATTAGCATTAATTACCCAAACTGAAACTAGCAATTACACCTAACCATAATGTTATTGCAAAAAATACAATAATTAAAATTTGTGAAGTGGGGTCCACTCAATCTCGGTGTCGGGTGAAGTTAGGTTGCCGTAAGAGAAGTTGCCTCAAGGGAATTCGCCACTAGGATGCCCGCCGTAAAGATTTCGTCACAAGCTCTTTTGCCACAAGGATTTCGCTACAAGTCTTCGCTAGTAGCTCTTTCGCCACAAGCCTTCACTACTAGCTCTTTTTGCCACGAGCCTTCGCCGTTAACTCTTGCGCCACAAGGCTTTGCCATTAACTCTTTTGCCATAAACTTTCGTCACTAGCTCTTTCACCACAAGCCTTCTCCACTAACTCTTTCGCCACTAACTCTTTCACCACAAGCCTTCGTCGCTAGCTTTTTCGCCACAAGCTTTCGCCGCTAGCTCTTTTGCCACAAGCCTTCACCGTTAGCTTTTTCGCCACAAGGCTTCGCCACTAGTTCTTTTGCCACAAGCCTTTGCCGTTAGCTTTTTCGCCACAAGGCTTCGCCACTAGCTCTTTTGCCACAAGACTTCGCTAGTAGCTCTTTCGCCACAAGGATTTACCTTCATTACTAGGTCTCACTGGAAGGATTTGGTCCTGCCGCAAAGATTTGGTCTCGCCGCAAGGATTTGGCCTTTTTGATGTTCAGAAAATGGGTTAAAAGGCTTGTGAGAATCTTCTCCTGTGAAGACCCTCCGATGCCAAAGTTAGTCATCGGATCCCAATGACTATTCATGAAAACAGTAAAGATGCATTCAAAGTGTCTAAATTTTACCGAAATTAGAAGTCCTCTTCAATATCGTGTAGCTGGGTATTTATAGGGTACAATTCTCAAGGATGGCTGGCGCTGACACGTGTCGATCATTGAATGGGGTCAAATCCAACCAAAAAAATGGAGATTGCCACAAAGCCACCACGAGGCTGGCCCTCGCGGTAGGCTGCCACAGGCTGGCCCTTGCAACCAGCACTGTCCTGAGACAGGCTGCCACGAGTTGGCTGCAAGGCTGGCCCTAGCGGCAGACTGTCACGAGGCTTGCCCTCGCTACTAAATTTTGCTATTATTTTGAAAAAAGTCTCACTTTTTTCTCCCATTTTTTCCTGACACAACACATAAAAAAAATAAATAAATAACAATTACAAGAGAGATATCCACATTAGTGGTTAATTTAATGCAAACTTATTATAATCATGTAGTTTGAGCTTTCTCTTACTCATCAAGAGTAACACTTAAATTACCATAAAAGCATATATATAGAGATACCCAAAGCTTCCTGAGTATAATCCAAGGTAGAATTTGTTAAAAAGAGTATGATAAAATTATATCAACATAAGATTGAAATATTTTTCGGATCAAAATATGGAATGATCAAGATAAAATTGAGAAATATTTTAAAATTTGTATCAAATTATTTATTAATTTTTTTAGAATTATACATAAGAACACATGCGTCATTTTTTTTTATCTGTAAAGACCAAAATAAATTTATTTAGAAGAGTAAGAGATAAATTTATCTGAAAAAACTCCAATAAGAAGTCATGTGACTTATTTTTTAAGGATTATCAAATAAATATAATAAAAAATATTTTATTTTTTATTTATATCTTAATTTAAAATAATATAAGAAAAAAGGACGAGGGATGTGGGTATTATTAAAAGAGATGGGTGTCGTGTGCACTGCACAAAAGGGCTGGATTGGTTTAATATTTGATGAATGGATTATTCAAACCAACGCCTCCTAATCTCTTTTGTCCACACGCCTCCACGTTTTCCCTTTCACGAAACCCAAATTGAACATTTTCTATGTATTATTATTGGTGAAGGAATTTGGAATGCATGTGCCCCCTACAACTCTATAAATAAATGGCTTTGCTTCTTCAAGAGCTTGGATAGTATTAATGAGTAGGTGTGGATGTTGATCTACTGTGGACTCTACCTTTAATTTGGTATAACTGTACAAAGGCTTTGTTAATGCGTGTGCGTTCTATCTGTAGTATATACATTTTTCCAATGATATATTTATGCACCTACGTACCAAGATATATAAACATTAAGATTTTGTGTCTGTCTTTTAATGTTAAATTGATGTGATTTGATCGGATATTGGAGATAATAACAAGAAAAATGCTATTTACATAAACAACTGGGTTATCAAAAAAATAATCGAAGACGTTAAATGACAAAAATGTCCTCATCCAATTTATCGCTATCGTCTTTGGATAAACCTTGATTGGGCTTCATCTGTGCCCAATCAGCTTTCATGAAACCTGAGTTTCTCCCGTCCATAACGTCTTAATGATCGATGATGAAATCCGATCATCATCAAATGAAATCTAATTCAATTGTTGGATTTGTCATTCCATCGATACATGTAATATGGTGCTAATAACAAATGATCTTTGCTCTTAAGTTTAATTTTAATATGGTGAGCCAACACTTTTTAAGTATTGAAGAAGGTAAACAATGTCATTGAAACTTAGAATGAAAAGTGAAATTAATTTATGGGACAAACCTAAAAAGAGAATAAAAAGTGAGTTTGGAAGTAAACTTGAGTTGGGCTCAAATCTGGAAGGGTTGCAAATGCACCACAAACATGGCTTTGTATTGCATAATAATTGAGCGTGTGAAAATAAGGTTAAACAAAAGCTAAGCAAAAAAATAAAATAAGATTATTATATGTGATTATGGGGGCATCCCAACTCAAAGAAGAAATACCCAAAATAACCCTTGACTAAAAAAGACACTAGTCTAGCGTTAAAGATTCGAGAGACCTATATAGATCAAGATTTGAGAAATTAGGTTAACCGCTCTAATATATCTAAGATCCAGTATAAAATCCTTTAAAGGTAGATAGGGGTATTTTGATTATTTTTAAATTTTTAATTGAAATTAAGTAAAGTTAATACAATAAGTTTTATAAAGTTAAAGAATAACATAGTTATTTTCAAAGCCTTAATTAGTATACCATCTACTTTTAGTGTTCCCTGATCCAAAACCTAATTAAGGCCCAAATGCCGCCATGAGCCTTGAGCTTGGGAAAGGCTACCAAGGCAAATGGACACCCTGGACAAGGCCACAGCCGGCAAGCCAACCCCAATCCCCCAACTGGGTACTCCCTGCATTAGCATAGAAGATGAATGAAAATGGCTTTTAGTTTCAGCAGTTGATGATCACATGGTCACAGTATATATATATAGCTTCCATATTGATGCAAATTATGCAGCTTTTCTGCCATTTGCAGGCCCCTTGGACTATGAAGCCCAAGCTGCAGCTGCTGAGCATGCAGCCTCTGCCTTCTTGCCATCAAAGGAATCTGCAATTTAACCCAACACATGGAGGATTATTATGAAATAATGCAGAATGAAGGTCTGCATTTATGCACCACACTCCTAATGCACATGAAACTAACTAATAAAATAAATTGCTCTACCGACGTTTACCATGAAGAACCTATGAGGGTAAAGAAAGAGGTTACTTTGGGCCCAAAATGATGAGAAAGTAGCCATCCCATTGGGGGGGTCATCCAGGCCAGATCCATTAACCAGAGTGGGCCAGGCCCAACCAAAATAGAGAATGAATAGAGCACTTGCAGTTCGTTTGGATAGACAAGATCCCATTTGCATTTGTGTGTACATTTCTTGTGGAACTGAACTTTACTTACTAAGCTAACTTAGTATTTAAAATTCACCGACCATGTCCACGTGTCAGCCAGGTGGAGGATGAGAGCAATCAGTGAGGAAGAAGCCGCGTGATTTTCCCATACTACCCTTTACCTGCAAGGACCAACAAGTTAAAATGGCTTCTTTTTTTGGGGTTTTTTTTTTTAAGGACATTCAACATGCCCAAAAAAGGAAATGAGAGTTATTGTTACATCATTCGGCACACATAAGTCAAAGATGGAATGATATGGATTTTAAAATTAAAAAAATATATATTCATGAAAAATGTTTGAAACCAAGATTGAGAGATGGGCAAATGTGTAATTAACTTACTTTTGAAGACACTATGATATGATGAGTTACTCTACTCATATGAGTATAATTAAGATCCATATTGTAAACAAAATAGGAGTAGATTAATGGTCGCAATTTTGGTGACAGCTAGGCATATTGGTGAATTTTTTATGTTTCAAAATTAAATTTTATAAGTTGAATTACTTTTCTATTAAATCTTAAATAATGTATTTTGAAAGTGTTTAATTTCATTAATTTTAAATAAAATTACTATTTTACATAATACATGATACCTAACCACCTCATAAAATAAGCTAGGTTGCCCCGCATGGCGCAATGGTAAATCAGGCAAATTTTTCATAGAATATTGGGAGATTGATTTTTAGAGTCTCCATATCACTGAAAATGGTCAACTAAATGTACAACTTAAATATGTATAAGTTGTGTCTCATTTGAATTTATTTAGGGGTGCATTAGGAGGTGTCAACGTTCAGAATTAGTCGATCATGATTCGTCGGCCTACACTGATCAAATAAACACGAATACAAAGAAAAGAAACAAATAGCACCAATAACAAATGGTACGAAAGAAAGTTTTTACGTGGTTCGGCTAAAATAATGCTTAATCCAAGACTGTTCTCTGATAATTTGACAGAGTAACAATATATATTTTTTTCCTCTTTATCTAACAATTTTTGACCCCTTTTTATAGAGTGGGGTGTTTATAATTTTAATAATTTCTAAATGTAGAAGGATAATATTACAGGGATAATATGTTCTTATCAACTCCATAAAATTGGGAATGAGTTCCGCATTATTAGGGACTTAGTTTACTACAGATAAAGCAAGTGGACATTGCCCCCGATTATCCTGCAATTTGGTTCGCTTCGTGAACTAATCGATTCAACCAGCAAGCTAAAGGTATTGATGGGAACTTGCTTACTTTCGCTGTTTGAGCTCGAGTTTCAACAATATGCGACCTTGTTGTGATGATCTTGGCTAGGGTTGGCAATGGTTCGGTTTGATTTCGATTTTTGTCAAGACCATAATCAAACCAAACTTAAACTCATAAAACCAAAACCAAACCATTACCCATTTGATTTTAAAAATTTAAAACCATAACCAAACCATTCGGTTTCGGTTCGATTTCGGTTTAACCATGGTTTTTTTAGTTTAATCCATACCAACAAACAAAGACAAATAGCATTCATAATTTTTTTTGATAATTTCACAACAAACAAAAATAAATTCTAATAAAGTTACCTTATTCTTGCATAAAGTTACAAAATTTCTTGGATATAAAATTACATCTCCAAACCTACAATTGTTAAGAAGTAAAAACAAGTATAAAAGAAAAATTACCTAAAATCAAGCATAAACAAGTAAAAAAAATATGGCCAAAAAATAGAAAAACTACCTAAGTTCAGCTGTCAATCGAGAGAATCAAATAACTAAAAAAGATAAACCATACCAAGTAAAAATACCTAAAACAGAGGCAGCAAGCAAAGGCGGGCGAGGCCGATTGGCCAAGCCCTCAAGCAAGCGTGGGGGAGAGGGCAAAAGTCGAGAGGCAGAGGGAGAGCGAGGACGAGAACAAAGAGACAGAGGGTAAGCGAGAGTGAGAGGGGTCGAGCGAGAGGCTGGAAGGCAAGTGAGGGTGAGCGAAAGAAAGAAAGGCAGAGAACTAGGGCGAGCGAGAGCAAGAGAGGGCCAGCGAGGGAGAGCAAGAGCAAGAGAGGGGTAGAGAGCGATGGCAAGCGAGGGTAAGAGGGGCCGAGAGCAAGAGAGGGCCAGCAATGGCGAACGAGAGAAATAGAGAGGCAGAGAACGAGGGCGAGCACTAGCAAACGAGAAAGAGAGATGAGGCAGAGAGCGAGGGCTAGCGCGTGCGGACGAGCAAGAGAAAGGAGGCAACGAGGGTAAGAGAGATTGAGGGCGAGCGAGAGCAAGAGGGGCCGAGCCGAGCCCAGTGAGAGCAAGAGAGATCCAGCGAAGGCAAGCAAGAGCAAGGGAGATACAGAGAGTGAGGGCGAGGGCGCGCGGATGACCAAGAGAAATGAGGCAGAGAGCGAGAGGCAGCGAGGGTGAGAGAGAGCAAGAGCCAGATCGAGAAAGAAAAGAGAAGAGAAAGGGAGAAGATAAGGGGAGAAGGGTTTCCAGGCAAGGCAAGTGGGCTGGGTTGCATTTGTATATAATATATATATTATATGTACATATTATATAATATATTCGGTTTGGTTCGGTTAGCCACCATTCGATTCGGTTTCAGTTCGGGTTTTGGTTTGATTTTAATGAAAACCATAACCAAACCATACCTATTGAAATAGTGTTTGGTTTTTCTCCAAACCAAACCATTATCCAGTCAAACGATTTTTAACCGCGTTGATCGGTTCGATTTCGGTTCGATTCCCCACAGTTTCAGTTACAATTACTATCCCTAATCTTGGCCTTAAGCCCATTTGATTTCGGAAGATTGGGTGAGCCTACTCGGTCAAGTCCAGTTCATTAGGAGTGATTCATAAAATACTAACATGAGAAAAAATCACCCATCCTTGAGAATTAATTAAACGAAACTCGAATCCCTGATGATAATAAAAAATTAAAAAAAAAAAAACTAGGCCCTCCATTGAATTGAATCTATTTAATTAAACTCCAAATATCAACTTTTATCTTTTTATTCAGATAAAAATAAATAAGAATAAGATCTCTCCGCACTCTCTCTCTCCCCGGTTCTAGACCAACCTCCAACCCCTCTCTCTCTCTCTCTCTCTCTCTCTCTCCACCAATATATTCATATAATTTCTTTTCTTACGATCTAAGCCTTTTCCACTCCCCATATATACTAGTCTTCACATTAATGATCTGACCCACCTCGCCGGAAAATCATGACCTCCGTCTGCGTATCAAAATGCGTCCATGACGCCCGAGTACCCGTCAGAGCCACCTACGCCAACCTCTACAAATGGCCGGAATCCGACGCCGAGTTCGTTATGATGAGAGCGGTGGGGAGAGGCTGCGCCGCCGAAGGCAACGGAGCAGGGTGGCATCCGCCGCCGAGGGTGGTGGACAGCATCTCCTGCCGGCAGCTGTACCTCAGGAGCTACACCTTCTCTAGGAAGGAAACGGTGCCGGAGAGGACCAAGCAGTGCTTGGACCGAGTCAGAGAGCGGATGGCAGCAGGAAGGCTGCTGAAGAAGAAAAAGAAGAAGAAGAAGAAGGCTCCGCCGGGTAGGGCGCTGAGAGTGAAGGAGCTATCTTGTGCCATCTTCCAAAGGCTGCTATCTTGCACCGCTAGCGTAGATGTTGTGGAGGGTTAAAGACCAGTGAGTTTGTTTGTGCTCTGGAATATGGATGGACTTTGCGGTTTATTGATCTTTTTTCTTTTTCTTTTTTTTTGCATGTTAAATTTGGGCAGTTTCAGTTTGTTGATCTTTTGTACATCGATTTCTGAGCCTGAGCCCTGTGTTTCGTTTTCTCTCTAAATTCATAGAGTGTTCTATCTTTATTTTCCTTTAAATAATTTGCATCTCGTTTTTTGAACCTTAAATCTTAATAACTAAGAGAGATTCAGATTGCTATACCTTCTGGTCAAATAAACCAACCTAAAGTTTTGCGTAATAAAGTTATTTGATGCCCAAAACAAATGCTGGTCAGATTGACATGGTGGAAGGGGAAGAGAGAAGGTGAAAATGAGTGGTTATAAGGAGTGGGCGCAATTGAAGGAGAAAGCAAAGGCACATCATCATCATCATATGGTGAGATATATTCCTATTGTCTCTTGGGTCTTGACCCCCTAAAAGAGAAAAGTGGCTCGCTCCACCAATTCGAACAACATCATTTCCTCCTCCTCCTATATTGGTTGGACCAAGCATTTTCTTCTTCTTCCTCTTCTTCTTATTTTTTCTTAATCTTGTTGAATATCTCCATTTCATTTACTTGCCTTTCTATCAATTTCATTCTTACATGTTTAATCCAAATGGTGTCACCATTATGATAAAGGAAGTTGAGGCATTTGCATATAATAAGGCCACATTAAACAGCAACAGCTATGTGAGAAACAGGGTCCGGTCAAGCCTACACTCGAAGCATTTCAGTTTCTACCAGAATGGCGTAAGAAGCTTTAGTACACTTACTGGGATTACCCGCGCACAGATCACCATAACCATGAGAGCATTTTATATCATACAGTCTAACAGAAAGGAACACACAACACAGCCTCAATGGGTTTTCTCTCGATTATTATGCATTGCAATGAATCATGTGAAGAGAGTTCGGTAGCTAAGTGACACCGTGCGTCTTTACCTTCAGTACCACCTAACTCTAAAAGGTAAAAACTAAAAATAGATTCATCAACACAGCACAATGATGATGCAGAATGGAAGATAGCAAGGAAATAATGATGACTTCAACAACACCACATCGATAACCCCCTACCCACACAGTATTGTTTGATGATGGCGATAAGAATGACTTATCTGTAGAATTAAAGTTTTTAAGACATAGAAGGTGTCGCTGCATTATTACCGAGACTTCAACAATTAAATAATAAAATTCTGGACAGAGCTTTAGAAAATATCCACACAAAAAAAAAAAAAAAAACAAAAGCCGATGATAATCATTGCATCAGTAATGAGGGATAAGCCATGCTCCTCTGATGGCACCTGTTAAGGCAACTGCATATTTTGGCAACCAAAACTAACCCACACAGAACGCCAGAACAGGTCAAATATTTTCTTTTCTTCTTTTCCAATGAGAGAAACCCAACAGGCCTAGCTACACTCTGATATGAGAATTACCCTACCAAGTACTGCAACTATGTCCTCTACAACTAGGGTTCAAATTTCTTGAGACCAAGTCATAAAGATTTTTGTATGTTTACCTGGTGCACATGGTTCTTAGGTAATTGCACTCACCCACGGCACAATTGGAGTAGTGGCTGCAGGTTCTCGTCTATAGCAGAAAATTAAAAATAAAACAAGAACTGCACCTATTTGCGTGGTCCTCAGACCTCGGGCAGTGCAAGCAACTCAAGAGCTTAGATAGTGTTCTCTTCTGATGGTAAGAAATGAACTCTGAATCCTCAATCACTTCGTACTGGCATCTCAAGTTTTCACAGCCCCAAGAAGCTATAATTGCTGTTATTAGTAACTACCAATTTGTCGATGGAATATCCGTCACTCTGCCAGTGGACCAAACACTAGCTGGTCACGTTTCTGATGACTTAACTAACTTACCTAAGGGATTCAAATGTTCAAGTTTCTCCAATATTTGGCACCTTGGACATAGGAAATATATACTCAGGCAAAGCTCTGCCATACAGATGAAGAAACAGAAGAAACCATCATCCTATCATGCTGAATCCTCCAGTCGCATCAGCTTCCCATCTAATACTTGCCGACTCCACCTAAGATGGCCTGATAACCAAATCGATCAATTTCACGTCAAATGCAAAGAACTTAAGAGACTTAGAGCAAATTAAAATGGAGGACTATCATTCTGTACTCGAAAAACAAGATATAAAGAAGACAACAGACACACTGATAACAACATACATCTCCACCCATTTCATGTTATTGTTATTTGGTTGTAACAAAGTGGGTTAGAAGGGGAACAAATAATCACATATATAAAAAAACATGTTTCTTCCTTACTCTTACTAATAGACTTGGAATCTTGGATGCCTACCTACCATAGATTGTCAAGTTATCCATAACCAAGTAAAACAAAACCCTACCCTGTCACCTACCTCTGGTAATCCTGCTTCATCTAACTTCAATAAATTTAAAAAAAAAATAAAACAATCATCTACATTTAGCCCCCTTAAACTCGAAGTTCAGTAAGGTATCACCACGTTACCAACAGAAAATGCTCAGTAGGCACCTAATCATGTCAATGTGCGGTTGCCTGGAAATAACCATACCAGCAGCACCGATGATTATTATTATTCTAAATCATGTTCTCATGCACAAAATATAAAAGTGTGTATTCTTCCTTCTGTTCAACTGTCCTTGCGCTTCTTCTATGTAATAGCACATCAAACAAAATTAACTATATTATTTCCAAACAATATCTTTTACCATTTCTCATAGGTAAACAACGTTATTACTGGCTCTCCATGTCCAGTCAGAAAACAGAATGGATCACTGATAGAAGTTGTCTCCAGAGGAACCAAATACAATTGGAAGCATGAAAGGTCACAGGTTTAACAGTGTGGTTACTAGTGAAATGCCATAAATTGAATTCCAGCAAGTAATAAAGAGAAGAACACACGTTCAATCCTTATGATCACAATTTGGAACTGTTCTGGATGAAATTAATGGAAAACAGAGCCCACACTTACACATATATACGAATCCAAGATTGCTAATTAGTAATTACAGATGAAGGAAAGTCTTGACTGCATTGCTTATCCTCCAAATGCAGTCACAAGAAAACATCCTCAACAGCTTGAGGAGGGAGTATGAAATCTATAACTAAAAAATTGAATTCATTTCCATAATTCAGCTATAGTTACCACCATACTCTTAAGTGAAACATATGCTAGCACATATCCCCTTGCATCTCAACAGCATCCTAATCAGTCTTCATTGCATCTCACAAGATCCTCAAATAGACTCAAAGTCACTTTTCAACCAGCAATGACAAATATTCATCACACAACTGCCTCCTTTTGTAATGTGGAACTGCCTCAAACTTTTTCTGTTCTTTTGCTGCAGTTTCAATTTGAGCATTTGGAACATGCTAATTGGTAACACCCCCCAAGAGAAATGTAGGCCGCTTCTTTGGAGCTAGCTGAAAAAAGATACTGATTGGGCCCATAGAAGGAGGCCACTATATGGTCAAGTTCATCTATTGATATCAGTAGTACAATTTGTTAGGATTTTGGATCGAAAACAAACCATAATCAAATCATCAAATACACAAACGAACACAAAATTTTAACATAGAAAACCCAAATCAGAAAAAACCACAGGTATAAAAAATAAAATATCACTATAATGATATTACTACTATAATAGTGATATAACTGCAATAATTTCAGAATATTAAGTAGCTATTTATAGATCTTCCACTCATCTATAGATGTATACAAAAAAGAATTTAAACAAATACATCTTCTAATCAGAAGATGAGCCATGAAGAAGATAAATTTTGATGACTCTCGAAAAAGATAAATATTCAAATGTAGATGTATCACAATCATAGTCAAATGTGACGTCCTAATCACAGTCAAATTTGAAGTCCCAATCATAGCCAAATTTGAATTTTAGGTCACAATTATCATAAACTCTACCTAGACACGAAATTCAAATATGGAATTATTCAAACTTTTTTTCCTAGCAAAATCACAGAGAATTAATCTCTCTGGTGAATATCAACCAAAACCACATAACGCTCACTACAGTCGAGGCAATAAGATCTGCCTTAGCATATTGTAAATGACCTTAATGACTCCACCTTCACCAATGTACTTATACGGTTATACCCATTTAAATCAAGAGAACTTACATCATCTAAATCCATCTGTGCCAAAATTGCTCTCATCTCGACCTGAAAATCTAATATTCAGTCTAACAATGGAATATCATATTTCAAAGTTGCCATTGCCAATATCAAACAACCCCAAATAGTGTTAAAAATATCAATAAAGAAAGCCCCAATAGAAAACAGACCAAGATAGCAGATCTAGACCACAAGTCTTGGCAATACAGATCTAGATTTGTCATATTTGGGCTGAATAGACTGGTGGGTTAGATCTGGTTTGAATGGATCAGATATGGGCAGGCAAAGCTCGAAAGGCCAATGGCTATGGCACACTCGTCGTCGATGATGGTACGTGACTATTGGAGAAGATGAAGGCAAACCCACTATCAGTCGTGTCAATCAAAAAAACTAGATGGTTAGTCGATGGAGAAGGCGAAATGATGAAGTCATCAACAATAATGGCAGAAGGCAAATAGAGAAGGCATAGGAATAGTCGCAATGATTGAAAACGACGATTGATGCAATCGACAGCAACTGCAAGGGCGCTTACAGTAATAGAAGGGACTGAAGCACAAGCGGCTGACGGCGGTGGCGGCAAGAAACCCTAGGTGATGAAGAAGATGAAGGGTTTCATATTTGATGGCTGAGATATGCCAAAATGCTAATGGTTTGATCCAACGGCTCCGATACCAATATGTTAGGATTTTAGATCGAAAATAAATCACAATCAAATCATCAAATACACAAACGAATACAAAATTTTAACGTGGAAAACTCAAATCGGAAAAATCCACGGCAAAAAAAACATAATATCACTGTGATGATATTGCTACAATAATAGTGATATAGCTGCAATAATTTCGAGATATTGAATATCTATTTATAGATCTATCACTTATCCATGAATGTATACAAGAAAAGGATTTAAACAAATCCATTTTATAATCAAAAGATGAGCCATGAAGAAGATAAATCTTGATGAGTCTCGAAGAAGATAAATCTTCAAATATAGATGTATCACAATCGCAGTCAAATTTAACGTCCTAATCACAGTCAAATTTGAAGTCCCAATTATAGTCAAATTTGAATTTCGAGTCACAATTATCACATAATTAATACAAAATAAGTCCCCCAATTAAAGCTATGTTTATTACTTCAAGGTTGCAAGAGAAAGTTGAGCAAAGAATGTAGATAAATTGTTTTTTTCTTTTATAAATCAATATATATGAAAAATTGCATCAATGAGGTAAACCCTATACAAGAACAAACCTAAATAACTAAGATCAAGATATCATCTAAAAACTTTATAAAAGCCTCAAAAGAGAATGACAAATCTCTTATGAGAGTGTGAGAGAACAATTCTCCTAACAGAACAAGGATAACAACAAGAATCCCAAGCCTTTATCTCACTAAGTAGAGTTAACTATATGAGTTCTAGACCTCCAACCATCTCCCCCTCCCCCCCCCCCCCCCCCCCAAAAAAAAAGACTTAGAAAATGCTCAGAAGCGCTCTCATTCATTCTTCATCCCTATGCTACATTACACAAAATAGAGTTAAATTCCAAGTCTTCAAGTTCCAACATGGACAAGCGCAACCCCAGAATGCAAAAAAGTTCAACATAGAAATTGGTATCAGCAGTGTTATTAAAGGCGCGCCTAAGCGCAAGGTGCACCTTGGGCACCCGGAATGCTTCCAAGCGAGCGCACACCAACAAGGCGCACTTGCACTTTTTTAATTGCTTTTTAGGGTTTTTATTTTATTGTTTATTACTTTATTTAATTGTTTATTATTTGGGGTTTATATTTATTGCTTCAACTATAAATTTGATAACGAATAAAAATGCTACTACTTCAAATGCTCCAATTGAATTTGAACTTGGTGAAGATGGAGAGGGAGATGATGTGGAAGAAGAGGATATTAGAGATGATGCTTCCAATGATGAAAATATAGAAATGCTTGATCTAGATGATGAGGACTGTTACAATTGTGACCCGAAAATCAAATTTGACTGAGATTGAGACTCCTAATTTGATCATGATTATCACTTCGAATTTGACTGTAATTATGATGTTGCCAAATTCGATTTTGAGTGAAATTTATCTTGTTTGGAGGAATATCTTCATGAATCATCTTCTAATCAGGATATGGTTTCTTGTATACATCTATAAATGATTTTAGGTCTATAAATAAGTGTCCAATGCTCTGGAATTAATTGCAACTATATCACTTTTGTTGTAGCAATACTTGCTTAGTGATATTTTGAGTGTGACAATATCACTTTTGTATTAGCAATTATTTGCTGTGATATTTTTGTTCTTTCTGCCTGTGGTTTTCCCGATTTGGGTTTTCCACATAAAATTCTGTGTTCGTGCATGGTTGATTGGTTTAATTATAGTTTGTTGTTGATCCAATTTTGTAGCAAGGATGATTTTTAGATTATTTAAAATACATAATTAGTTAATCTTAATTAAGATTTAAGATCTATAAATTGTTTAAGATTTAATTTAATTTGACTTAAAGACTTTTAAATTGCATCTTTTAGCATTTTTTTATTGTTCTTTTCATTTCTATATATTGAATTTTTAGTTTTCTTGATAACATGCTTGTGAGTATGTTATTAAGAATTATAACCTATTTTATACCTTATTCTTTAACTAAGATATATATTTTTCATTTTTTTTAGTTAGCATGCACTTAGTTCCATTAGGCCACGGCTCGGCTTGCGTCTTGCACCTTAGGCTCTAATACCCTTTTATGCCTTAGTGCACGTTGGGTCTTTAATAACATTAGGTATCACTAAGCACCTTGGAAATGCCTTTAAACCTCCATAAGATTTCCAACGGAAATTTAACCTACCTATGCAATGAGAACCTCATAAAACATATGAAATAAGAAGATTCCCTATTTGAAAGGCTCCAATCCCATTTGCCCCCTCTTCTCCTCTTGGAATGAGTGTGCGGATAAACAAAGGAAACTAGTGATTCCCAATCATAAAGGTTAAACTTGAAAAGTGAGACCAACGATGATGTGTCAAACAGGCCGGACTGCACATCAACGGTTGGTTGTGCCCATGGTGAATAGTACCAGCCCATGGCTAGCACAATCCACAACCCCAAGCAATAAATTAATTGTAACTCTTCATTTGCAATAATTTTGAAAGAAGCATTGTTTTAATGTATTATCTATAATTTTGCACATTATAATTTGTAAAGTATAAGTTTGTGTGTACTTTGTAACTCTTCATTTGTCATAATTGAGACAATAATAATAATTTTAGGTATTATTTAGTACATGGCATTATCTCCAAATATTATGTTAAAGTTTTTACATCAAAATTGCACGTTTATATTTTCTTATTTGGTATTTTATAATAAAAATGGCTGCCTAGTGAGTCAGGCCATGCAGCATGGACCATTTGACATGCCAAGCATAGCAACATTGCTAGAGAAAAAGCAGTTGCTCACCGAGCCACCAGCTAATGATGTCGAAGATCTAGAACTATAGCATCAATCCATCTAGCTCAGAAGAAATAAATTTAGAGAAATCATCCAAACCTTCATAATGCCTGTCATTAACTTCATTAACCAAACCCCAAAAGGGTCCATGACCCTCCCCCTCCCTACCAGCTAATGATATCAAAGTTTCAGCACTATAGCATCAATCCATCTAGCTCAAAAGAAATAAATTT
This sequence comes from Diospyros lotus, assembly GCF_014633365.1. Classification (NCBI taxonomy): domain Eukaryota; kingdom Viridiplantae; phylum Streptophyta; class Magnoliopsida; order Ericales; family Ebenaceae; genus Diospyros; species Diospyros lotus. Next base: position 7,668,713 of record NC_068350.1, read on the forward strand.
AAAGAAATCATCCAAACCTTCATAATGCCTGTCATCAACCTCATTGAACAAATTCCCCAGAAGGGTCCATGACCCTCCCTCTCTCTAAAGTTGCTTTACTGAAAGGGCTTTATTAATGACCTTCAGATTCCTAAACAATAAACCACCTCCCTAACTAGGCACACAAACCTTATCCCAACTAACCAAATACTACTTGAATTCCTTACTTAATTGCTCCCCTCCCACAAGAATCCCTTTGATCTCTGATTTAAAAGCAACAAAGTCCAAATCGGGAATAAAGACAAATAAACAGGGATACAATGAAGGTTGCCCTTAATTAGATCCATCATCTAGCCCTTAGACAAAAAATTACCCCTCTCCATTTGTCAAACTAAACCCACACCTTGTGTACCAAAAATGTTTTGGCTTAAAAAGCCAAGCAAAAAGGTACATCTATATACATGGTCAACAAAGATCCCACATTATAATCTAAAAAATTAGCTAACCTATGAATGAGATTAATCTAACCCAAAGAGCTATCTCAATCATGGAAAGATTAATTTTGAGACCAAATACAAACTCAAAGAACAAAAGAATACTACTCAGCACTTAAAACAATCTCACTAGGCTGATAAAACATAATTGTATCATCTGCCAAAAGACTAAACCTCCTCTATGACCTACCTCTAACCATTAATGCAACCTACACTCAGCTTGGAAAACTAATTGGCTAAAAGCCTTCATAACCATTATGAAGAGAGAAGGGGACGAAGAATCTCCTTGACTCAAACATTTGTTGTTATCAAAGCTTCCTTAGGCACTCTATTGAATAGAGTAAACAATCTAACAGATGATACCGGAACTTGATACTCTATTGAATAGAGTAAACAATCTAACAGATGATACTGGAACTTGATTCAAGAACACCAATTGGACACAAATCCTATTCTATTCATGACAAATTATGAAAAGTCCCAACAAACATCAATTTGATAACCCCATGTAAAAGTTCTCTGTGAAAAAAAAAAATTAGATTAGGAAATCATTGATCACAACCTCCTAAAAGGATTTCTGCATAATTTTGTATATGCAAAAAATAGCAGGCCTAAAATCTTTAAGCTCCTCTGACCATCTCTTCTTAAGGCTAACAGCAAAAAGGTAGCTGTCACAACTCAAGGTTTAACCTAGGGTTTGCAAGGGAATTTGAAAGAAATCGGGGGAGAGAGAATAGGAAGGGAGGGAGAAATCAGAAGAATGGTGAGAGAATTCAGAGAGAAGAGAGAGGGAGAGAGAGAATTTGAGAGGGAAGTCATCAGATATCATTCAAGAACTGCATGTTCTCTAACTAATATAACTTATTTATAGGCTGTTCTATCCTTTCAGTTAATGATAAACTGAAAGGCACAATACGAAAGCATCCTAAAGGACAACAAGAAAGAAATACATGTATTGGACAATTACTACTAGATTGTGACAGTAGCATTCAAAAATTTTCAAAAGAACTAATTTTAGACTTATCTAATTACTTCTAAAATCTCTAAAACTAGAATCCCAATGCTGCTGGAGAAACACCCCCCCCCACCCCCCCAAAATAAATAAATAAATAAATAAAATAAAATAAAATAAAAAAATAGATGTCATGATCCTAGGGCTTAACCAAGGATCAGTTTGGGAATCGGAAGAATCCGATTCAGCTACGGCCAAGAACAGAAGGAAACTAAGGAGGAAATTGGAAGAATGAGGGAGATATTAGAAGAAGATTAGGGGAGAATAGAATGAACAGAGGGAGAAGAGAATTGAGTGAGACGAGAGAATGAGAATAGGATAATGTTGTATTCAATTTTTGCATGCCTTCTCCCATGGAATGAGATGAATACATATAGGTGCTGCTTGGGGTGGGTGTGGGTGCAGCAGATTATCCCCCCTCCAGCAGTTACAACAAACTATTTTGTCCTTTTCCTAAGCCCTCACATGTGGCCTTTCTAATTCTAACAGAATTGATAGCTGGAATATAAGTGCAACAATTAAAGTAAAAGAAATACAGCATAGCTATTCTAATTAACTCTTCGGTTGTGACAATTCCCTCTCCTTGAAAAGTTTTTTGTCAAGAAACTTATTACGTTGAGCCGTTCTTATTCATCCAATTCCAGCTTTCTCTATTAGTTTAATGCTTCTTTCCTTCTTTATCCTTCTAGGCTTTTTCCTCTTTCTTTTTTCTCAACCGTAACAACATCATGACTTGCTGCCACATCGTCTTCAACCATCTGTTCATCAGTCAATGCAATAGACCAACATTCGAATTTTCCAACTGGAGGAGGAACCAATACAACAACGGGAATTTTGTTCCCTTATGCAAAACCTACAACTTCTTCAGCTACCTCCCTTAGTTTTTTTCCAGCTACAACCCCTTCGGCAAAACCTACAACTTCTTCAGCTAGCTCCCTTAGTTTCTTTCTAGCTACAACCGGCCTCCAAAATTCCTCACCCCTTTGAATTTGCTGCTGGTGGAGAGAACTACTTTCATGATCATAACTCATAGAAAAATTCCCTTGGCTGAAAGAGAAATCAGCATCTCTTTTTTCAGCAAATGTGTCCTGCCCTCTTGAATGATCATGTGAGCTACCATAGAATATCTGAGAAAGAGCAATAGGGAGATTGTTTGAGGCTAAACGACCACTAGAAAAACTCCTAGCAGGCTGTTGAACTCCTTGAATGGTTCCTACATGATGAAAAATAGGGAATGCAGCACCAGATTGAGCATAGATAACTGATTTTGGCGATAGAACATGACCATTAAATTCTGTAGTTGATCTATGAATTGAGTTTTGACTTCATCTATGATTCCATCCATCTTTCTCTCCAAGCCCCCCAGTGAGGAATCCAACTTCTGATCCATTGCCATGATTGTTGCATGGGTGCGATTGGATCCGATCTCTAGTAATTCCACTCGAGCCTACAGATTAGTGACTGTCGAGTGAAATTGTTGCACCTGGGACTAAAGGTTCTTCATCCGCGTTGTTCCTGCCATTGCTGATCTAGCAAAATTTTCCCGGTTCAGCAACCTTCAAAGCTAGGGCGTCACAACAGTACTCCTTGCTAAAGTAGCTCTAGTAGGGAAGCTCGTTTTTGAGTGTTTTGCTTTGGGAATGGAGGAAGGGTGAAGCAACTAAAGAAGGCCACTCGATTAACTCAAGCAAAATGAGTCAATGGCCAAGGAACTGCTCTCGCTTAGTATTTCCGAAATCTGGTAGCAACTACATTGGGTTCAAGAAGTCGCCCAGATCCGCTTCTTACTGTCTAGGTCGAAATCACTGACCATTCAAAGCGGCAGTACCCCATAGAACTCCGGTCGGAATTCTCGATCAAAATCGCAACACCCAATCGCGCCTACAAGAAGATTATTGGTCTGGGTCGTCCGCTTCACCTCCGACGAGCTTATGCTCTCCTTGGACGGTCGTGACACTCCCAAGTCCAAATCACGACCTCCTGGCCGTTCACGTCACCCTTTCGTCACCCACTCTAGTCGTTCGACCAACCCATGTCACTGTTGTCGCTCCCTAAGCTTGCTTGGATGGCCTAGGTCGGTTCCGTTACTGTCCTTCAAAGTCGCCTCTAAAGCGAGTCTCGTCCTCGTCTTAAGCAACCTAACTCGCCTCCGACACTGCTACTTGACTTCGCCAAACGATGCGCAAACGGCAGGCCACGAGCTTCCGAGAACACATTTGACGGACTCCCTCACCAATCGCGAGCGTTGTCTGTTTGCAAGGCTTCGCCTCACCCAGAATCGCTTCTCACCATCTGGGTTGGGCTTGCTTACTCGTCTGGAAGTTCCAATCAACTGAATCAAATCCACACGCTGCCGAAATCCGCCTTACCGCAATCGCCAAGGAAAACCGCTCACCACAGTAGTCACCTTCAACTGGAATCAAATCCACAGCCAAGGATTGATTATTCTGATACCATTTGTCATGACCCTAGGGCTTAACCAAGGATCAGATTGGGAATCGGAAGAATCCGATTCAGCTACGGCCAAGAACAGAAGGAAACTAAGGAGGAAATTGGAAGAATGAGGGAGATATTAGAAGAAGATTAGATTAGTGGAGAATAGAATGAACAGAGGGAGAAGAGAATTGAGTGAGACGAGAGAGTGAGAATAGGATAATGTTGTATTCAATTTTTGCATGCCTTCTCCCATGGAATGGGATGAATACATATAGGTGCTGCTTGGCGTGGGTGTGGGTGCAGCAGATCATCCCCCCCTCCAGTAGTTACAACAAACTATTTTGTCATTTGCCTAAGGCCTCACATGTGACCTTTCTAATTCTAATAGAATTGATAGCTGGAATATAAGTGCAACAATTAAAGTAAAAGAAATACAGCATAGCTATTCTAAATTAACTCTTGAGTCGTGACAATAGAAGCCAGAGCTTTATCACCACTCATATCTTTTGAAACCTCAACATCCACCTCATCAAAGAACGGCCTTCCCAACCAAACTGGTATCCTTCAAAAGGAGCCTAAAATCTAATGGAGAGCAATTCCCCAACTCTTCTCCTCAAGACAACCATAAAAATCTAGTCTCATAAGTGATTTCATCCTCCTTAATAGTCTCCTCCTCCCTCGTTTAAGCTTAACAATAAAATTAGATCCCCTGCATGTTATTTCTATCACCTTTTAAGAAAATACTTAAATAAACATGCATAGATTCAGCTTCTAGCTCACTTCTTCTACAGATTAGAAACTTCCCCAGTACTTTTTCCTACCAATTTTCCCTCCCTTCCTTAGTATTGTAATGTGTTCAAATATCTTTTTATCCCAGATAACACTAAAGACTTCAAGATTATTTCCGTGCCAAATCCTCAGCCAAAAATCTTATATAATAAATACGAAATTAAGAACATTTATTTTTTTTTCCAAAAATGATAACCTAGCAAAATACAAGATCACCCTTAAGGACCTTGAAAATAAAACTAGGTGGCACCAGTGGTGTGCTCTCATGTTCAGTACCCTGTCAAGTTAATTATCGAACTACAAGGTTCAACCCAAACACAACATTATGAACTAACCATGTCAAGACTCTTAGCTGTAACATGATCCATTCATATGATTCAGATAATACAATCATTTAACCCATTTAATAAAACAGACTGAATCAGTTTACTTCTTAAACTTGTGAACCCATTTAAACACAACCCACTAAAATACTCTTGTTCCATAAACCTCTTCATCTTCTACTGTTCACCAAAGGGATCAATAAAGTCGTATACAAGTCACAGTAATATGTTTTTAAATGAGTTAATTAGACTTAAAGTGGTTGATGGACCAAATTAAAGGCAGCCTATTTATTATTTATGCTATCTGTGATAGAGCATTCAGATGGGTGGTTTACTTGTTTGGTCTTGAGAGGGTTAGATGGAGCATTTAGATGGGTTGTTTACTTGTTTAAACTCATGAAACTAGGTCATAATGAAGCAATATTACTGCTGTAGCAATGTGAAAATCAACATGTCATAGACCACAACTGAAAAAAAATAGTATCACATCTCCTTTGAACTCCATATTTCCATGAAGTAATTATTTTATCTTTTTGTTTATTTTTAGTCAATGAGACTCAAAATTCAAGCCTCTTTATTGCTAGAATGCAGCTTAACATGCTCAGGCAGATGTAAGAGACCTGAAATGATGTAATTTTTACCAGCAAGCACAGTCCTAAGTATCAGCCCTCAACAGAGCATAACCCATGCTAGTTGCTATGAACTGATACTGATATGACCGGAGCTACAGCATTTCCAGTAAAAGCTCCTTAATGCACGACCTTAGTTGTTTCTCTCATAACAATTACCAGAAGTATGAGATAATACACCAGATTTTTCATGAATGGGGTTGAAAATAAATATACCTCAAAAATATGAATCAGTATAGCATGTGTCGTGGTAGTAAAACAATAATACACCAACAGAGAGCTGAGTAAAACTCATGACATCAAGGGAGCATACTAATAGTATTTTGCAAAACATTTATGGAAATATAGCCAACTATAAGTTTACATGTATAAATGGCTTTTCATAATTACCTAACAGCAAGGGTTACCAATAAATGCATTAAAATTGAAGGCAGATCAATATAAACAAGAAAATGACAATTGACTGAGATATTAAATGTGATACAACTTTTTAAAAAGTAGAATCATTAGCAACAAAATGACATCAAAGTTCCAACACCAAATATAGAAACTATTCCATAAATTTCTAAGATCTTATGATCTTATAAAAACAAAACAAGAGGGTGAAACCAGATTATCCTGGTAAATCTAACTGTAAATTCCCTATAGAACTCACAACGTGCAGCAGCAAGATCAGCAAAATGCTCAATAAACCTCGTCAATAACAACTTCAAAGCTCAAACTCTTCATCCCGAAGGGCCATCTCTGCTGCCTGTTCTTCCTCCTCATCAAGAACAAAGTACTCATTCTTCTCAACTGGCCTGAACATATAAAACATCACCCCATAAAACGCAAGACTAGCAATCTCCTCAGCTGCATTACTCACCCACTGATACTTATATGCAGCAATTGTCTTGAGGGCAAACACAACAATCCTCGTGAAATACAAGTAGCCAATCACCACGATATAGAACTGCCTAAAGAGGGTCAACTTTGCCAAGTTCCTGGCTGCCTTCCCATCTGTCTTGGAGGTCTCCCTCAGAGACCTAATCGACCACACAATTGGGAAGATAATCGCACAACAACAGATAATATCCACCAACAAGAACACCTGATTCCAAGTTACCCAGTCTTTGATAAAAGGTCCGGTTTCGCCAATTACAACCGAGGCCACATTAGCCAAAACCTGAAGTGGGATCACAATCATCAACACCTTCTTCTCTTTCTCTTGCAAAAACGGTTTCAAAAACGACCAACCCGTTCCGATCAAGACGATGACCGTGAACAATAGCACAACCCTAATGAATTGGAACATGTAGAACAGAATGTCCCAGCCGTGAGGCGTACCGGTGACCTTCACATAGTGCTTGTCCTCAGCAGCGCAAATCAGATTCAGAGCCTTCATCAAGAGCAACACCGCCATAAGGAGGTGGATCCGATGGACCGAGCGCCTGTTTGTGAGGCAAATATAGATCCAAAACCCTAAGAAAGCGAAGTAACCGATGGAGAAGAGGAAGAAGATCGTAGGAAGCTGAGTTTGCCCGGCGGAGAGAAAGTCCTTGGAACTATCCGCGTCGAGGTTGTAGAGCTCGGTATGGACGTCCATGGTGACCTGGCTGTCCGGAGCGCAATTGGCAAAGAAGAGGCTGTATTCATTCGGGACTCTGATCGGATACGACTGGTTGAAGGAGGTGTGTGGCGGTGGAGAGAGATTTTGGAAGGTGAAAAGGAGACTGACATAGTTCGAATCAAGGACGCAGAAGTTGGGGTTCGATTGGAGTTCAAGGAGGACTTGAAGGAGAGACTCCTCGGAGAGGAGGAAGAAGCCGAGGCGAGAAGCCTCGGGGCGGGCGGCGGAGGAGACGACGGAAACGGAGGAGACAGCGACGGAGACCTGTCCGGTGTGAGTGAAGCCGAATCTCTCGAAGAGGATCATGGGGCGAGCGTCCGCGGTGATCTTCAGGTTTTTGATCTCGGCGCTGGCGGGCGAGAGGAGGAGGAGGAGGAGGAGGACGCAGATCAGGACGGCTGCCAGGGCCGCCGTGAATGGCGTTTGAGACATTTTCGGGCGGTGCTTGCTTGTGAACGTGGATCGGCGGTGTCGGACGGAGAGACGGGTCAGAGATCTGTCAATCGCTCTAACATGCTAAGAGGTATGGGATCGAAAAGTGGGTGCCTTCCTTGACTTGGAGAACTCCATCCATCCTTTCCCGGAAAAACATAAAAACAAAAGATCCGATCCGAACCGAACCGAACCCCTCCTTACTGCAGATCTCCAATACATATAACTGTCGTAATCTAAAGTCTTCTAGATAAATTATTACGCTTATGCTTCTCATTAAATTAAATTATTATGTATATTTCTTATTCCTTTATTATAATCTCTCGTCGCTCATCAAAATATTTCATGTAACATAAATAAACATATTATAAGCTTATCCTCTTTGTTGTGATAGGCTTACACGTCCCTTTTATGTGCCCAATATACTTACACATTTATAAATATTATTTAATGAAACTTTATGCTTTTAAATATTATTATAACTTGATATGATAGTCAAGTACTTTTATCAATTACTAATTATTTTCTTTCTTGAAACTTCTTATGTCTTTACTTATTCGTCTCCTTTATGTTTTTTAGGTCTTTATTATTAATGTTAACAAGCATTCCACACAAGGGAAGGATTCAACATAAATAAATAATCTCAAATGCTACATTTTTTAGTTTAATTAGATGGATTATATGGTTTAACAACAAAAACATAGACGATCGGATCTAAATATTCTTTTAGTGTAAGAAAACTAAAATAGTTGATTATGCCGCATGAATGAGAAGAGGAAAAATAATATGTAAATGTAGAATTGGAGAATGATTATCCTATCTAAACTTAAAAATACTATTGTTTTTATTTATTAAACTTTTGTTTACGGTATTAAAAATTATTTATTTAAATTCATATATCTTATAGAAAAAAATTTGTGAAGTTTAAGAATGAATCAAGCTTCTAGTGTTTCATTTTTAACGCACTCTTTATTTTATTATATGTTGTATTATAAATAATTTATTTTTTTATTTTTGTTTTACCTTGGAAACTGTGTTTACCCTAATCATATTATCTATTTCACTATTTATTTGTCTATATATTTCATTTGTTTATTAATAAAATTTAATTTTAAATTATTTTACATTATCAATAACCCAAATATGTTAAATCAACACGTGCAAGTTGCAAAAGTTAATCATGTCTCAAACAAAAAATTTGTTTTTAACCATTTTTATAAAAAATATATATTTTTAGTCACTCAAACAAATTAATTGCACTTTATAGCCAATTTACTAATTTTAACACGGCTAATTAATTTTACAAATTTGTCATTTTATTCAAGTTTTGATTATGCCACATTATTAGTTTAAATACTGTCGACGTTTAGAATTGGTCAACTATGATTTGTCAGGTCGTATTGATAGAATGATCACGAACATGAGGGGAAGAAAACGATAGTACAATCAACAATCTATACGTGAGAGTTTTTACATGGTTCGGCCATAATGATGCCTAATCCACGACTGCTTTCCGATAATTTTGGTAAAGTAACAATATGCATTTTTTAATTTATGTACAATTGTTTTTGACCCCTTTTTTATAGAATAGGGTATTTACAATTTACACGAAGTTCAAAGCCGTGGGGCCATATCGTGAGTGACAATGTATGTAATACCCCATGTTTGTATGAGCTTGCCACGTAATTTCAATGAGTTTAGAATATCAAAAAATTGGTTTTATAGCAGTTATCAGTACCGAATCAACTATAGGGAGTGCCTCGGAGTGAAATTGTTTAAAGAAAATGATATGGTCTCGAAGAGCGTTCCGAGATAAGATTTATGGTATTGAAAGAAATCGAATCAATAACAGTTTTCGGTACAATTAAAATACAATTGTCATTTAGGCTGTAAAATCGAATTGTCATAGGGGACTCCCGAAAAATCAACGGAACCCTAGGAGGGCTCCAATTTTGCGTAATGAGCAACCCTTCAATGATTTCAAGATGAAACGATAGCCCGATAAAGATGTTGGGGCGAAATCGTCTTTGTCGAGTAAATCTTAGGTTATTAATTTTGCGTTTTCGGTATTGAAATGCAATTTAATTCAGTGTTTGAGAGTATAATTGAAATTTTGGAGTTGCCCAAGTGATATAAGATGAAAATCAAAATTTAATGGTGTAATTTTCTATAAATATTAATGTAATATATAGAGTAAATATATATATAAATGTGGCACATATGTGCGGCCATTTATGGCCTTGTCCTGCATATCTTCACCCTCATACCCTGCAACTCCAGATCAACCACGTTCTGCAAGATTTGTGAGTGTTTCTCATGCAATGAGGTATGGCCTCAGTGAGGAGAGAGAGCAATTGAACGCTTATAAATAGAGAGGAGGGTTGAGAAGCAAAGGGCAAGCCAATGGCCGAGTGAAGCTTGGAGCAATGGCAGAATCGGCTGAGGCAACGAGCAACCAACCGAAGGTCGAGGGAGAGCTGGGAAGTGAGCAAGAGGTGGACGGAAGCTGCCGAAGCTAACCACAAGCTGCGGTCCCTGGCAGCTCGAGCGCGAGCTCCAGCAACAGAGCAGCAGCGATGAAGGCGCGGTGATGGCTGCAAACGTGCTGTGTCGGCACAGAGGCTGTCGGAGGCCAGAGAGGCAACAGCCGAAGCTGTCGGAGGTGGCCTGGGATGGCTGATTTTGACCATGGCAGTCATGGCCAGCGGCAATGGGCAGCGAGCATGGGCGGTTGCGGTGGAGGCTGCCGAGGTTGGGGATGGCGCAGTCGGCGGCGAAGGCTCACGGTGGAGCTAGCAACGGCTCGCGGCGACAGCGGCTGGGGTGCACTGTGTGTGCGGGAGTTGCAGGTGCGGTGCAGAGGAAGAAGAAGGATAAGAGAGGAAGAAGAGAAAGAAAAAGAGAAAATAAAGAAAAAGAAAATAAAATAAAATAAAATAAAAAGAAGAAAAAATAGGAAAAATTCTCAAAAAAACTCAAGAAATTAGGATTTGGTGATTTACTAATATTCCGGAGATTTTGGGTGAGAAAAATTGTTCAGGCACGCTTTTTGTGGATGTAGCACGCATACCGAGGAAGCCGAAGAAGCTAAGTTAAGATAGGTAAAATTTCTTAAAAAATTTCAGAAATTTAGGAATATTATTTTATGAATTGTCGTAGTGAAATATTTGAGAAAATATTTTAGAAATATTTAATCTTTATTTATTGAGGAAAAATATGAAGAAATAGAGAAAAAATGATAGAAAATGCCATAAATTATGGAAAAATAAGTTTTAATATTTATTTAAATAATTATGGTGATTAGGATGTTTTGAGGAATAATTTGAAGTGACTTGTGCAATTTTTTAGGTTGGCACGCAAATTGAGGCGATGCACGCATTTCAAGACAAGTGCGAATATCGAGGTAGCTTGATAAGCTTGAAGAGGTAAGTGGTATTTCTCAACTGAATTTAGTTTTATGAAAAATGCTTGGTTTGTAAGTGATTTATATTTCTCGAAAATATTTTCATCATATTGACATACTCTGATATGTACCCATCACGTAGACTGCATACATGACATGACTATGAAATGCATAAATACACGTTGATATTATTGATCACTCGCATTGAGGCCATAGGGAGTACGAACTGGCACTGCTGCTTTATCAAGGGTGCACCCATACACCCCGGCTTCGAAAGAGGTGGTGGCAAAAATGGTAGGTAGCATGAGGGGTGTAATTGACACCTACGAGGAAAGACATTACATACACACATGATATAACATTATGTACCCTTACTTAGATGGTTCATCATCTAACTTAGGTTTTGCCCCTGAAATATTCAAACGTTCCAAATGGAGATGGTAGCAGATCAGAGGATAAATGATGCATGAAATGGCACTTAGCAGAGTGCATAAAGAATGAAATGTATGTTATGTAGTCCATGTATTTAAGTTCTGATACTTTGAATTCTGAACGTTTTGAGAAATGTTAATGTATATTCTTATGGTTAATAAAGATATAAGATTTGATTTATGATCAATGTTAAAATATCAGGTTTCGATCATTGCTTTCGCATTTGATGTGTATAGTGATTCTCTTTCGAGATTAATGTATGAGAATTCTGGAACATATTCGAGGAATTATATGATTTAGCTTTAAGTTTGAAGAAAAAAATTTATTGTCCCAAGTTTATAATGCGCTCGGGAAACGGGGCGTTACAATGTATGCTTATCATCTCCATAAAATTAGGAGAAAAAGTTTCACACCATCTGGGACTTGGTTTATCATGGATAAAACAGATGGACATAATTTCCAATTATCTTGCTCTTTGGTCTATTTTGCGAGCTGATCAAGTCGATCAGCGAGCTAGAGGCATTGCTGAGAGCTCGCTTACTGTTATGGTCGAAGCTCGGGCTTCAGCAATAGTGTGATCTTGCTGAGATGTTTTCGGCCTTAGCTCAATTGGGCTTCGAGAGGTTGACCTCAATCATTAGACTATTCCTAGTCCAAAACAGTCCAGTCAATAACCCAAAACAGTCCAGAAAATGCCTGTAACAGATACTTTCCTTGAAAAAAAATAGATATATAGTGTAATTAATTTGTTTGAGTGATCGAAAATATTTTTTTTAGGAAAAGGGTTAAAAATACTTGTGTCTATTTGTTTTGGGTCAATGATGAAAATTAATTAACACTCAAATTAATTCAAATTAAACACAAAAATAATACACCAATAACTCAAATATGCTAAAGAAACACACGAATAAGAAAAAAACATAAACGCAACTAAAATCGAAAACTTAGCCATCCAATTGTTATCGTGATCGATCAACTAGAGTTATCCAACAACTAAAAAAGAAATTAAAAAACACAATTGTAGAGATTAAAATTATATCGTGTCTGTTCGTTTTCTCTAACCCTAGATAATGATAACTTGTAGAAGGTCTTCTTTGGTCATGGGTGATGATAATGCTTCTTCGTGATGAATCTTCATAATTTGACGGTGATAATAATGATGGCTCTTTTTTTTACAATGATCATTACTCGGTGATAACAATGATGACTCTTTTTTTTACAATGCTCATTATTAGAAACAGGGGCGGAGCCAGCATAGGCCCAGTGCAGGCCATGGCCCTCACTGGGCCTTTGCCCTCCATTAATTTGGCCCACACTGGGCCTTGGCCCTCTATTAACCTTGGCCCTCACTGGACCTTGGCCCTCCATTAATGATGAGAAAATTTTGATTGGCTTTGTGGTTTATACTAATTTTTAATATATTTATATAATTTATTATTTTTTTCTTTAAATAAATTTTGCCCTCACTGAAAATATCTTTTGGCTCCGCCCCTGATTAGAAAGGATGAGGAATGATGCTGAGAACTCCAAGTTGGTAAAAAAAGACAAGAATTTCCATATTTGCTATTTAAATGACAAATGAGAAATAAAGTGGTAAGCAGTGTCGGAGTAGGTCGCGATTGTCACCCTCACTTAAAAATTTGATTAGGCGAGGGTTTTGATGAAGTGGTGGACAGAGGCTCATGGGAACTCCTCTTGATTAAGAATTATGCGCTTGACTAGCATATGATAGCTGAGTTGAGTAATCACCTCGCTGACCAAATATGAGAAATGTGAACCACGAGGATACATTTCGTATTTCCCCAGAACGGACGCTGTGTTCGTCCGAATTACCAATAAAACCCCTTCTCCCAGCCGCCATGCCTCAATCGCGCGGTAATTCTGCAATTCCAGCTAAAGGCCAAGGGCAAGTCCGTAATTATAGCGGCCCCCAGTCCAGAGGCTTACCTATTTATTGCCGGAGGATCCAAAACACCAACCAAACCAAACACACAACACATTCAGGCATGTGATAGAGGATCTGACACGCCACGCCCAAAGAGGAAAATCCGCGAAGTTTTCGAGAGACCACGCGTCGGAGAGAGGGAAGAGAAATGGGAGGAAGATTTGAATAAGTTTCTTCGTCTTCCCCTTGTGACGGTTTCACGTTCCGAAGAGGAAGTAGAGACGGACAGGGATTCAGACACCCTGTTCTCTCTCTTCAGCTGTCGTCCTGTCTCTCGTCGTGGAAGCCTTCTTTCGAATTCGCCTGTTCTGGTATCTGTAAGTCCCCGGGGAGTCCAGGAGACCGGGTTTAATTCGAGGTTGACTGCGATTTCAGTTTGGTTCGTGTCTTTTGGTTTCTGTTTAGTCGTTGGCGTGAATTCGTGTATTAGGGTTTCGGTGATTTCGGATTTCTTGGTGGATGCAGCAGGTATCGAGAAAAGGAATTCGAGGTATTTGTTTAGTAGAGAATATTTTGTGGTATTTCTGGGAGCATTTGATTGATCGTCGTAGTTAGATTGTGAAATAAAAATAGGGGTTTTGCGGAAGTTGCTTCTTTTGGGAGGTGAATTTGAATTTTAGGTGGACCAAATGAATGTGGTGGGGAAGGTCGGGAGCTTGATATCACAGGGGGTATACTCCGTTGCCACCCCATTTCATCCATTCGGTGGAGCAGTTGACATAATTGTTGTTCAGCAGCAGGATGGGACATTTCGAAGCACGCCTTGGTATGTGCGGTTTGGCAAGTTTCAGGGTGTTCTCAAAGGGGCGGAAAAGATTGTTCGTGTAGCTGTTAATGGCGTGGAGGCCAATTTCCACATGTATCTTGACAATTCAGGGGAGGCCTATTTCGTCAGAGAGGTGGTCTCTGGTGAAGGCAGTCATGCAAATGGAGTTTTGAAGGGTTCTGATGCTTTGGAAGGTTTAGACGAAGATAGTTGTGCTAATGGTAGTGACATTGTCAATTGCGGGAAAGAAAATGTCAGTCTGAGTGAGCAGGGAGGCCCAAATGATGAGGTTCAGTTGGAAGAAGAACATGTTTCACTGGGAGTCCACCGGCTTGCGAGGACAGAATCTGATAGTGACAGAAGGTTTTATGAATTTCAAGATGACCATTCTTCACTAGATGGCTCTGTTGATTTATCAGAATATGGGTCCAATTGCTATGAGAGTTTGGATGGGGTTGAACATTATGTGGAATCGGACAATTTGAATTCAGGAGTGGTTTTGGTGAGCGTAGATGGTCACGTACTGACAGCACCCATCTCCTCATCAGAAACGAATGCTGATGATCTGCAATTAAGCATACCACAGTTTTGTCTGGGCCCAGGTCAGGGGACTGAGTTTTGTGAGGAGAATGCGGGCTTTAGCACAGGTGAGGGGACTTGGGCTACTGACTATTTCAGTGATTTGAGTGCATCTGCACCTGGAGTTCCATTTGAAAATAGTTGCAGTGTAAATGAATCTAGTAATGCATTTGGCCACAAGCTGGAAGTTTGTGAAGGAGATAGAGAGCATATTTCTGAAGTTCAAGGAAATGAAAATATTGAAGGAGGACAGCAAGAGAGTTGCGCTGATGGTAATCTGAAAGCTGCATCAGTTGGTGCAAGGAAGGAAGATATTTTCAAGAGCTGTATAGAATTGACAGCATTGGCCGTGCAGGATGGAAATGCCAACCAACAAGATGTTGACTCCAGATTGGAGACTCTTGAAATTGCAGATGATTCACAAGACATGTCCCCTTGTTGTCGACCTGCCAATGAAACTGAAGATGGAGATGCCGGCAAATCAAAGGATGGTGAAGGCCCAAGTCCTAATTCTAGTCTTCCTGCCATGGTAGCACCTACAGATTTAGAAGTCCAGGTTGAATGTGCGGAGGAAAAAGCAAGTACGGGTCATAAGAGTGCTGAGAACATCTGTGCTCAGTCTGCTAGTAACAATGAAGATCTAGAGGAACACGTCAATGACGCACCAAAACTTGAAGGAGTACATTGTAGCCCACAAGGTTCTCCACCTGACAATGAATCTAATAAAGGTGGCATTGTGGAACATCACCCAGCAGCTTCAGGTTATGTTATCAACACTGATTCAAGTAAGGCTCCCAACTGGCTTGAATTGTATTTATGGACTCCTTGTTTCTTGGTTCAAGAAATAATATTTGTATTTCATCTCATTTGCAGGGCTTCAGATCTCTCTTTGTGGGAAATTGCTTCATGCTGGTATGGGTTCGAATGCTGCTGCTGAAGTATTTGATGCACATCGCATATCTGAGGAGGCATTCAAACATTCTGCAGCATCAATCATCAAGAACGAAAACTTAGTCATTAGATATCAAGATAGGTACTTGCCATGGGATAAAGCTGCTCATATTGTACTTGGAGTGGCTGCGTACGGTTTAGATTTACCTGTTGATCCCAAGGATGCAATTGCTGTGGAACAAGATAAGACACCAAAAGCAAGTGATGATGGTTCTGGAATCACTGACACCCCTACCGGGCGCAGATGGAGACTCTGGCCCATTCCGTTTCGAAAGGTTAAAATTCTCGAGCACAACAGCAGTAATGTGTCTAGTGACGAGGTGTTCCTTGATACTGAATCTTACTCACCGAACCAACATGTTGAACTGAGTCCATTATCAACTGGTGGCTATGAAACCCCTCGCAAACAACTTATTAGGACTAATGTCCCTGATACGGAGCAAATTGCATCTCTGAACCTGAAAGAAGGACAAAATATGGTTACTTTTAGTTTTTCTACCAGAGTCCTAGGAATGCAAAAGGTTTGTCATTCATTTCATTAACGTACACAATTTGAAAGCAATGATCAGTTTGTTCGGCTTCACTTGACCCTTTTTTTAATTGCTCAGCAACATTCTCTTCCTACAGGTTGATGCTCATATTTACTTGTGGAAGTGGAATGCAAGAATAGTAATTTCAGATGTTGACGGGACAATTACAAAGTAAGTATAAGCTAAGAGAAGAATGATTTCTATTTCACCATAATTGGAAATCCATTCCTCCTCTCTTCTTATAGAGGGGGGATACAACAAATTAGGAAATGATTACAAAAAACTAGGAAATAATTTACAGGATATACATAATATTCCTATTCTAAAGTAGAATCAATTAATAAAAGGGATTTGGGCCATCAATCAATAGATTGGAGCCAATCCCCACTAATCAATGGATTGGTCTCCTTTCCATTTCAACACTCTCCTCAAGCTGGCTTGAAGATATCTTCTATGGCAAGATTGCTCACTAGATTTTTAAATTGTTTCTTGTGTAATCCCTTTGTGAGGACATTAGCAATTTGATCAATTGTTGGAATGTAAGGCATACAGATTACCCTTTTGTCAAGTTTCTCCTTGATAAAATGTTTATCCACCTCTACATGCTTCGTTTTGTCATGGGGGATCGGATTTTGAGGAATGGAGATTGCAGCTTTGTTGTCACAATAAACCTTTGTTAGTAAGGAAATGAGAACCTTGAAGTCCTCTAGTAATCTTTTTATCCACATAACCTCACAAATCCCATGGGCTACTGAACGAAATTCAGCTTCAACACTACTTATGGCTGCTAGGTTCTATTTTTTGCTCCCAGAAGTGACAAAATTACTTTCCACGAAGGTGCAATAGCCCGAAGTAGATCTTCTATCTATAACATTACTTGCTCAATTTGCATCGGTATGGGCCTCTATGTGTAGGTGTCCCCGTTTTTTAAGATCAATCCTTTTCTTGGTGTTCCCTTTAGGTACCTTAGGATTTTATAGGTAGCTTCAAAGTGCTCTGAACTTGCCAAATGCATAAATTGACTTACCACACCCAATGCAAAAGCTATACCAAGTCGAGTGTGAGATAAATAAATGAGTCTACCCACAAGTCTTTGATATTTCTCTCTATTTACCACATCTTTGGCTTCGACAAGTTGTAGTTTCAAGTTGGATTTATGGAAGTTTTGGTTATCTTGCATCAAAACATTCCTGTTTCATCAAGTGAATTCGGGACATACTTTTGTTGATTGACAAAAATTCCCTCTTTTGATCTTACAAATTCCATCCCAAGGAAGTACTTTAGAGCCCCCAAATCCTTGATCTCAAACTCATGTGCTAGCTTTCTCTTAAGCTCTCCAATTTCTGCACTATGATCACCAGTCATTATTATATCGTCCACATACACGATTAAAATAGCTTTTTTACCACCTCTAAAGTGCTTTAAGAACATTGTGTGGTCAACTTGACTTTGAATGTAACCATAGCTCTTTACTAGCTTTTCAAACCTTTCAAACCATGCTCTTGGTGACGACTATTTTAGATCATACAAGGATTTTTTTAATTTGCACACCTTGTTGGTACTGAGGTTTTTCTCAAATTTAGGTGCAAGATCCATGAACACTTTTTCCTCCAAATCTCCATTTAGAAAGGCGTTCTTTACATCATGTTGGTGTAGAGGCCAATTGGAATTCAGTGCTAGAGAGAGAAGTACTTGAATTGAGTTTATTTTTGCAACTGGAGTGAAGGTCTCTTGATAGTCAATATTGTAAGTTTGGGTGAACCCCTTGGCAACAAGTCTTGCCTTGTACCTCTCTATGCTCTCATCTACCTTACATTTTACCCATTTACAACCTATAGTTGTCTTGCTTATTGGTAGCTCTACAATCTCCCAGGTCTCATTCTTTTCAAGAGCATTCATCTCCTATCTTACTGCTAACTTTCAATTTGGATCACTTAGGGCATCTTGAATATTCCTTAGTACATGCATGTTAGAAATATTTGAAAGAAATGCTTTGTGGTTATTGGACAATTTTGGTATGACAAATATTTGGCAATAGGATGTTTAGTACAAGATCTTACTTCTTTTCTAGTGGCAATGAGGACATCAAGATTAGACAAATCAAGTGAGGAAGAATTTAGAGTACGTTTAGAGTTACCCTGAGTGGAAGGAGGACCATCATTCAAAGATTCCAACTATTCAATTGCTAGAGGGATATTCGGATCAATAGCTTTTTTCTGAGTTTCTCTTATGATAAGCTCTAGTTTCAAATTGCTTTGATCTGTTTGTAGTAATTCTCCCCCTAGTTTCGACTCCATCATGCTTGGCACTTGTGATCTAAACACATCTTTTTCTTTGTTATTTTGAACACTAGTTTCCTTGGATTGTTTTTTAGAGTGAAGTGGAGTGTCAATCATGTTTGGAAGAGGTTCAAGAATTTTTAAAATATTATCTTCTTCTACATTATTCTCTCCTTGAAGATGATTTTTTGGTAAAATAGGGTTGACTCTCCATGAAAGACATATCCATGCTTATGTGAGGTTTCTTGTTAAAGGATTAAAGCACTTGTACCCTTTTTTATTTGGAGCGTAACCAACAGAAACACATTTTTTAGCCATTGGATCCAATTTGGATTGAAAAATTTGTGGGATGTAAACAAAGCAAGTGCATCCAAAAATTTTTAAAGGTTACTCAGAGTACAACCGACACATCGGAAAAATATTTTTTTAGAGAATTCAAAGGTGTCTCAAAGTTTAAGACCCGAGTTGACATTCTATTGATTAGATAGAAGTAGTTGAAACAACGTATCCCTAGAGGTATTTTGGGACATTCATAGAAAACATAATAGCCCTAGATACCTTAAGTAAATGTTTATTTTTTTGTTCAGCTATGCCATTCTGCTAGGGAGATTCACGACATGTTGATTGATGTAAAATACATTTTTCTTTCTAAAATTCCCCTAAGCATTCATTGAAATACTCTGCTCCATTATCAGGCCAAAGAATACAAATTTTTGTTTTAAATTGGGCTTTGATCATGTAAAAGAAATCTTTGAAAATTCTTGTCACTTTAAATTTCTTGTTAAGCAAGTAAACCCAATATAGTCTAGTATGATCATCGATAAAAGTTGCAAACTATTTTTTTCTAAAAAAAATGGTAACCTTTGAGGGTCCCTAAACATCACTATGAATAAAATAAAATGGTTTTGAAGGGTTGTAAGGTTTTGAAACAAATTTAACATAATGATCTTTAGACAAATTGCAGTTTTCACATTGAAACATAGAACAATTCACTCCTTTAAACAATTTAGGAAACAAGTGTCTTAAATAAGGAAAATTAGGATGGCCTAGCCTAAGATGCCATTGCATTATTGGATCAGAAATAGAAATTGAACTTTTACCACTCAATCCGCGAGCTTTTTTATCACCGAAGAAATCCGCATTTAAGTAGTAAAATCCATTTATTTCTCTAGTACTACCAATTGTTTTCCTTGAGTTTTGGACCTGAAATAGGCAATAAAAATCAAAGAAGATAATGTGGCAATTAGAATCTTTTGAGAGTTTACTGACTGACAAAAGATTACAAGAAAGTTTAAGAATATGAAGTATTGATATTCAATCAATACTTTTAGAAATTTTAGTGAGACCTTTGCCCACAATAGGTGAAAAACTATTGTCTGCTATTCTTATTTTTTCTCTACCAGAACAAGGAATATATGAATTGAATAGATTGACAAATTGGTCATATGATCAAATGCCCTTGAATCAATGATCCATGGAGCAGATTTTAAAGAACTTGACAAAGCTAAAGGATTTCTACCTAAATGGGCCAGAGAACTATTAGGTGTATTAGGAGGCGGATTAGATTGTAGCAATGTTAGGAGTTGATTGAACTGCTATTTGCTGAAGGGACTAGATTCGGTTTGTGATTAAGTTATTGTGGAAGAAATGTTATACATGGTGGTGGTAGGGACCAATTGAATAGCGTGTGACTGCACATTGCAAATTCGACAACCCTTCGTCTTCTAAGCTACTTTGTGATATTATTGATTGTAATAAAGTTGTCTCTTTTTGCTTGATAGAGTTCTATGGTGGATCAAAAGCTAAAACTCAAGTTTTAATTTCTTTTCGAAATCAGAATTTAGAATTTATTGAGTTTATTTAGTATCTCACAGTGTCCTCTATCACCTATTTTTGGAATCGTCAAAAGAAAATTAGCCTACATTGAGATATAGTTGATTATAACAAAGTTGTCTCATTTTACTTAAAAGTTTTGGTGGATCAAAGGGTAAAACTCAAGTTTTCAATTCTTCCCGAAATCAGAATTTAGAGTTTCTTGAGTTTATTTAGTATCTTAAAGTGTTCTCTTTCACCTATATTTGGAATCGTCGAAAGCAAATTAGCCTACATTGAGAGATTGTTGATTGTAACAAAGTTGTCTCCTTTTGGTTGAAAGAGTTCTACGGTAGATCAAAGGCTAAAACTTAAATTTTCAAATCTTCTCAAAATCAAAATTTGGGGTTTCTTGACTTTATTTAATATCTCAAAGTGTTCTCTGTCATCTAGATTTGGAATCGTCAAAAGCAAATTAGCCTAAATTGAGATATTGTTGATTGTAACAAAGTTGTCTCCTTTTGCTTGAAAGTGTTCTACGTTGGATCAAAGGGTAAAACTCAAGTTTCTAATTCTTTCTGAAATCAGAATTTAGAATTTCTTGAGTTTATTTAGTATCTCAAAGTGTCTTCTTTCACCTAGATTTGGAATTGTCAAAAGCAAGTAGAATCAATCAAGGGAATCAACTGATCAAGAGATTGGAGGCAATCCCCACTAATCAAGGGATTGGTCTCCTTTCCATTTCAACAGTAAGATTATTAGGCGGCTAAATCTATTTGTTAGTACTTATTTAGACATGCTAATGACATTTTATTATATATAGGATGTGGACATGGCCACAAGATTATATAGGCATGCCAACATAGGATCCTAACAAGTATGCATACACTACCATGGGGCAGCAATTTATATTAGTACTTATGTTATAGAAGAAATCTCTATAATCTGTTTTGTATTTATATATCTCGAGTTAAAATTTTAAATGGACAATAGAGCTCTATGCATATTATGTATGATGTGCACATTTGTGTTATTTGCTATCCTAATACTTTTTTTTTTGTCCCATCTTTGTTCTTAGTTTTTATTTGTTAAAAGAGGGGTGCATTTGCGCTGTTTATGTTAGTGTTGCACACGATCTATTTTCTTGGAAATGTTTGAAAGACACTTAAGGTGAACAAGCTCTGATACCAAGGATTCTGAGGAACTTTGTTTGCACCAAGAGATTAACAACATTGCCTTTATTCTAGAAATGTGACGAAATGACTGCAATTCATAATTGAATTGTCTGGAAGTATGATTTTTCTCTATATTATTGTATGTTGAAAAAGTGTTCGGACATGTTCCCAGGATGGGTCTGCAGTAGCTAGAAATGTTGCTGCTACTTATATTACTGGTCATCTTTGAATTGGAATTCTTTGCACTCGTGAGCTTCATTAAGGGGAAGGATAACAACTTTCTTCATCACCGCTTAGCATTAAACTGAGAATGGTCATAACATAATAAGTTATTGAGGGAAAAATGGGCTGGGATTCAAGAAGAATTCAGGGATGTTTTAGTTAACCCCACATTTTGAATTGCTGGACTAGTAGGGAAATTACCTCAGTATAACAAGACGGCTTATATTGAGTGTGCATGAGAAAATTCTGGTTATTCTTAATGGCTGAAAGATAGTAACTGATTCGCCCATGAAGAAAGATCTCTAGGAATGTGAGCAGTGTAGTTTAAAGTGAGCGCCTGGCTCTCCTAGGTGCTTGGGCAATGCAAGGCACCAGGGCAGTGCCTTGCCTACTGCTAGGCAAGGCTCCTTCACTCATGCGCCGCCTGGGCAAGCACCTCTGCTGAGGTGTCTAGTGCTGCAAGTGCTCACCTAGGCTGTAATGAATAAAAATCCAAAGAAAAATTGAAGGAAAGTGCAGAGTCATCTGCAGAACAAATGTGAAAGGTCTCACAGTGTAATAGGAAGAGAAAATGAAGGGGAAAATGAAAAAACAAAGAAGAAAAGCAGATGCACCTGGCTCCTACTTATGTTTCATGCTGTTGATGTTGCTTTTTAGTTACTGTTGCACTGTTTCTCAGTTTGTGTTTTAGCTTGTCAGAGCCTGCTAATTGTTGCTTGACAGTCACTGTTGTGTTCTATGATATATATTTTGTTCTAGACTTTTAGTCAGTACTTAGTTAATATTTACAAGAAAAGAGTTATATATGTTTGCTACAACTGTAAGCCTGTAACAGTTTTAACTTTTAACTTCATTTATAATATTGTTTGTATGTTAATGTTATATATTATATAATTTTATATAAATTATGTAGCTTATATTTTTTGTGTGAATATTTGTATTATATTGTATGTTTGTTTGCTTTTCTATAGTATTTAACATTGTTTATTTTTTATATAAATATTGAACATTTGTTATATAACTTATATTTTGTGTTAACATTATATATTACATTGTTTGATTATCTTTTTCACATTAAATATATTTTTATTATTTTTTTAAATTTAGTGCCTTGCTTTGGTTAGGCGAGCACTTTTTTAGCGCCTAGCACCTAAGGCGATATAAGGTTCATAGCGCCTTAAGGGTGCCTCTTGCCTCTAACTACCTTGAATGTGAGGGAAAACTGTTTTGAAACGTCAGAAAAATCTCAAAACTTTACTTAATGATAGTACTAAACAATATTGATGCTTTGATGGTCTTCTACTTGAGCTGATTTCCCCTAGTGAGGGAAGACCATCTTGTGGTACTTAATCTTATCGATACAACTAGGTGAGATGATGTCTGAACTGCTGACAAACTGAAGTAGCATGTGCTTGTAAAACGCATAAGACTGTAGAATTATTGCAGAACTAATAGCTGAAATGAAAATATATGTCGCAAAATGAAAGGAAGGCCAAATTTGGGCCAATTTTGCTGCAGAGTTTGAGTAGTTTTAGCTGTTTACTTTTTTGCTATTAATTGTAACTTTTATAATTTCCAGCTGGTAGTTTGTTAGACAGTTGTGTCAGGTGTAAAGGGGGCTAGAATAAGACAAAATAGCCTGTTAGAGGAGAAGTGATCTGCTGTGGCAGCACCTATGAGTCTACTATAAAAACTATGGCACCTCTGTAAATCTATCAAACAGTTATATCAAAATCAGATTCCTATGCTCTCTACTTTCTCTCTTCCTCCCTTACTCTCTCTTCCAATCTCTTCTTCTTGCTTTCTGGGGTTCTCTAGCAACTCCCTCTAATTCACACCGAATTAGGAGAGTTGTAGTTGTCACAGCATAACTGTGACATTATAGCATTGATATGAACATCTTTAGCGATGGTAGTGGTATCAATTGTTCAAAAGACATGTTCTTATTCTATAGGGTTCTCTTGGCCATTCCTTTTAAATGTCATCTTCCTTGTTAGTTATATATATATATATATATATAAACTAAAGTCAATCATGCTATGGGTATGATGAATCAATTATTAGTTTGGGCATTGTATTTTGTTGCTCATGATCCGATGAATGACTTGTACATGAACCCATGCTTGTTTTCCAGGTCTGATGTCCTTGGTCAGTTCATGCCTTTGGTTGGAAAGGATTGGACACAATCTGGGGTAGCTCGGCTGTTCTCTGCAATTAAGGTTTATTTTCTTCCAGTTTCTAATATTTAAAGTTATATGCAGGTTTATAATTACGATTCTTTATATTTTGATATTTAGCAAAAGGTCCTACACATTTTTTCATACCGTGGATTTTAGACATTATTTTATTGGTTCATAAACCTCTCCGTGGTGCATTCTACCACCTGAGAGCTGTGAAAAATTTCCTTGTTTCGCTGCATCAACACCAGTATTTAGTGTTAAATTCACAAAAAAAGCTCATATTTTCAAGGAAGAATGTGGAGTAAAGAAGTGAGTCCATATTAGAATTTTAGGATTAGATCATGGAACATTATAATTTTGACAAAAAAATCTGTGGGGGCAGTGGATATGATGATTAGGAGAAGAATCAATGAGAAAAGAAGACTAAGAGATGTATATGTGGAGTGGATGGAATGAAAGAAGTTTGTAGCAAAAAAGATGTAGACTATATAAAATTTGTTGGGAAACTCTTAGGCGTGATGTGG
Organism: Diospyros lotus; assembly: GCF_014633365.1. NCBI lineage: Eukaryota > Viridiplantae > Streptophyta > Magnoliopsida > Ericales > Ebenaceae > Diospyros > Diospyros lotus. The sequence continues at coordinate 7,693,214 of NC_068350.1, forward strand.
GGTATAATTATCTTCCAAATATGGTCATTGTGGGGTATAATTATCTTCCAAATATGGTCATTGATATTGGTGAGATATAATTTATGCAATTGACCTTATCTAGTAGGATTAAGGTTTGTGATGATGACAATGACAACGCCAAGATTTTAGCCTAGAAAGATTTGATGTAAGTGTAAACTGGCTATCTAGTTCTGCCATGTAGTGGGTTGATTAAACTAAGCTCTAAAATCGAATGCAATTTTATATCTGCACAAACTTGGGCTTGGTTTTTTTGCTCAAGTGAGCCTACAATTATTCTGAGAACTAGTTGAGCTTCAGTTGCTTTTGTGTTTATAGTTATGGAGCAGTTATTAGCACATAAACCCAAGTTCAGCGAAGCTCAGTTAATTTAAAAGCTTTAAGACATGGTAAAGCAATCTTATGATGAGCCATTGCCTACAATTAGCTCAAATACCTTTTTCCCTCTTTATTGTTTTTTGAGAAAATGGAGTTTGTCTTGTTGCTGGGGCTCGAAAGTTGCCTGTAAACTTGTCTCATCACTCATTGTGTATCATTTAAGTCATTATCACCCTCCTACCCTTCTCTCTCTCTGGGGATGATACATTTGGAATGTGTATTTTCACAAACTATCCCAAGTTTCAAGAGCCAAGACCCCAAATTGCGGAACTGCTCCCAAAGCTTGTTTTTTTTTATGATAGTTCTTCCCTAATTGAACTGGGTTTCAAGGGACAAGGAGGGTTGTATACTCGTCTATTGTGGCAGAGCCTGGGGATTTTCCTTTCCATTCCTTCCTTTTTTTTCTTTTCTTCTCTCTTTTTTTTTTTCATTTTTTTTTTTGTTGGGGGGGGGGGGGGTTGGGGGGTGGGTGAAGTTGCTTTGAGAGTACTCATATCTTGTCATTCTGAGCTGCTTTTCTTGAATACAAGTCACTTGTTTCTTTATTTGCTATTGCAAATTGGTTTTAAAATGAATTGATGCACAGTTTGTTTATTACAGAATAAATAGTGCAAGGCCAGTTACGTAAATATTCCTGCACCTGAGGAGAAGTTTGCCTGGCTTTTTAGTTGCTATGAGTGATAATGTTATGACCCAACAAGGGGCATGCAATTGGTGCATGACTCTTGGTGAACTGTTGGCTCACTAAAGTCAAGCAAACCTCGACTATCCAATCTTGTATCACAATTTGATCAAAATTCCCAATAATGAAACTCAGTCAAAAACTATTAATCAAAATTCAACTTTATTGACACAAAAAAATCAGTCAGAATCAGTTTGCTGTAAAATCCTGCCTGTATGTGCAACAAAGATGACTTCTAAATTTTTTTTGAGAAATAAAATTAGGAAATTACATAAAACAATGTTCAAGTGTCAGGCCAACCATAGAATAGGAGATAAACTTCAACTATTTCTATGTGGATGTGTGCATTCGTTCCATGCCAACCTGGGATCTGAAATAGAAATAAAAAAAAATAGTGAAGTGAGTCAGTGACTTAGTGAATAGATAATGCATTTTATGACATAATTGGGACTAGCAAGCACACGAGTTTTTATACAAGAAAAATTATTTTGCAAGCATGACTAGTAGAATCATTTTATAAAACATAATTTTTCTAGTCTTATGGCAAGGAAAAGAGAATAGAAAGGAAGAGCAGAAGGAGGAAGGAGACATGGTGATGAACAGAAGGCGGACAAGAAAAAAAGGGAAGGGAAGGTCCTGCCCTCCCCCCTCTGTGTGTGTGTGTTGTAATCAGTGTTGATAAAAAAAAAATGATTCCATATGAGCAACTGCACATTGCAAAAATTTAAACAATCCAAGCATTCATATTGTTTGATTAAAAAAAAAAAAAACCTAGTGTACTTTTGAAGCTTGCTTTATAGTGTTTCAAAACTTAGGTACAAACGCAACTTAAGCATGTTTTAATCATGCTCAGCTAAAGTTGCTGAGCTTTTCATAGAGCCCAGCATGCTGTGCTTCACGCTCCACGCATAAAGTGTGCTCAAGTGTGTTCCTTTAAACAAGGGTTACAATTAGGGTTGGAGTGCATGGAGAAGGTTGCCAAGCTGCATATATGATCTTACTTAATAGGTAGCTTGGAAATTCTCATTTTGGAGAGAAGGAATCATTTTCCTAAATAAAAGGGATCTGAGATCAAGGTATGAGATGGATAAATAATGTTTGGAGGAAATCATCATAGTCAGTCCTTAACATATAAACGGCTTTGTTTGGGTCCCCACCCAAGGGGTGTTTGTTGCCTTTACCACATTCCTTCTACCAAGCCTGTTGACATGGTTAACAGAGTAGCTATCATACATTTAGCTGGGTACTCTTCCATATTCATTCTAATTGCAACAAAGCCTGTCAACGTGTTAGCACAGTAGGTATCCTGTATTTAGCCAGGTCCTGTTAAGCCTCAATATTGATTTATTTATTTATTTTTGCCTGGATACCATTCACCTATACTACAGACTATTCTTCTCTGAAGTGGGCATTTAGTCAAATTATCCTGCTAAATGTTTGTTCATAATAATCAAAAGCTGATATTATGAACATCATGCCTGCATATAAGTAGCAGAAATTCATTAGTATTTTGTAAATGGCTTCATATTCCCCTGCAATAGATATAAAGCCAAAAAAAGAAAGAGAAAGGACAAGAAGAAAATAATTGTTTTTAAAAAATTGTGCCTTTATAATATAAGATAACATTACCACTTATGATTGTTTATTTCTATCGGGCTGAATGTTTAACTTATAATAGTGATTATTAGTAATTTTACTGTCATCATTACATTGATAGGTGTGGAGAATTGTACCCGTCATCCACACTTCTTTAGTTAGTTTATTGTGATAACAAACAAGCATACTATAAAATAATGTGGATGAGTTGTATTTTTCTTCTGCAACAGAGTGCATTATTTAAAAGAATCCCCCCCAACCCCCCACCCTCACCCAAAAAAAAAAAAAAAGGAAAGGAAGAGGAAATGAACTCTCATTCACAATATTGCCTGAAGAACAACAGTGTGTTTTGTTAGCTTTTCTCTGAAGAAAAATGTTTCTTCAGTTGCATTTGTTGTGCTTATTGAATCAAAGTTTTTTATTCTGCAAATCATTGTTCAATGTTGAGCTTTTTCTTCCTTCAGGAAAATGGGTATCAACTACTTTTCTTGAGTGCGCGTGCAATTGTTCAAGCATATCTAACTAGAAGCTTTTTACTTAACCTTAAACAGGTAATAATATCCCCTTTTCTGGTATTATTTACATTAAGGTTGTTATCATATTGAGTCAATGAAAATTATTAGTTCCAAGTAATGAAACCAAACAATCCAAACTTTCCATGTCTGGAAAATGGCTGATTGTTGAAAGAATCATGCTACATGTACATCATTTTTGTACATCTTGGGCTACACAAAGGATATTATGACCAAAATACCTTGCGCCTCACGCGTTTCTATGCGCCTCATGAGGGATATTTTTGTCATTGATACACCTTTGTGTAGCTCAAGATGTACACAAAGGTGTACCGATAGCATTATTCTTGTTGAAATTAGTAGTTTCAAACATATGGCTTTTTGCTTTCAGTTTTTTGACCACATAGCCTTGATTCTTGTGCAGCAATATTTACTGCTATATTGTATCTGGTTGCTAAATATCATAGGGTGTGAAGGAATTGGTTGCCCACATTATTCTTTGCTAGCTTTCCTGTCTCGGGAGGTTTTAGTGCCATTCTATAACATCATGTATGATTGCAGGACGGAAAAGCTCTTCCCAGTGGGCCTATTGTTATTTCACCTGATGGCCTATTTCCTTCACTGTATCGAGAAGGTCAGCTTTTATTCCTTGAATAATAAATTATTGCCTCTAATTTGTAAGTGCTATACCTGTTATAGATGACCCAAAACAACCTTTCTTTTCAGACATCTTGTGATGATCATGGATACCTGCACTTGCAGAATGCAAATAGAACAGAAGTAGTAATACTGAAACATTTATTAATATGTACACAGCTCCACTTCTAATATTTAAAAACTATCTCACTTATGTGCGAAGATTGGTAAGTTCATGAAAAATACTGATTCTGGTGTTAATTCTTCTGTAACAACTCTGTGCTAAAAGCTAATTTTCTTCTCCATTTTTGTTCCAAGAAGAAGAGAATTGTGCAAAAGGGATTTAAGTTCAGTTCCAATTATTCAAGTTTTCAAATAAGCTGTTTGCATACATTCCTTGAAACTTGGAAGGAATCACTTAACAGCAATTTACTATAATTCCACATTGCCCCAACTATATTCTCTCATTTCAAGTTTTACAAATTTAAACTATTACCTACAAGTTTTTACATATTTGCAAATGCAATACAGAGAGAGAAGGGTTTTACTTCAAGGCAAAGACCCAAAACCCATTTGGCCAATGAATTCAATAAACAAGTCTGTTTTGTCCTTCTCGCTGAACCATCTCTCCTCTGCTCTCATAAATAAATCTTCACTGTGCTTTTTTCTCTCTTAACGCAACACCTCATTTTACAGTTTATATAATAATCTACTTATGTCCTTGTTGGTATCACTTCTCTTTATATATATATATTTACAAAAAATAATTTAAAAAGTATAAAAAAAACTCTTTAACAAAAAAAAAATAAATCTCCTGGTGAGATCTTTTTTGGTTGACATGATTTTTTGTTGTGCTGTGTGTGATGTAATCAACAATATTGTTACTACTTGGTAGGCTTGTCTATGGTAATTTTTCTTTGTTTTTTTATTGAATGTTCTAATTTGGTTTGCTGGTTTAGATGGTAGACGTTGGCTGCATTTCATTCTTATCGTTTATCTTCTCTTTCTTAATAAAAATTCTCAATTTTTATAAAAATAGATTATTGCAGAAAAAACTGCATTAAGCCCCCACTGTGTTCAAAGTTAATGATAAAATTTAATTTTTGAATTTTTTTGTACCTACAAAATTATCATAAATTCAGATAAAAAATTGTGAAAAATTCAAAAAAAGTAAATTCCAAAAGATTAAACTGAGAAAAAAAGCCTTTTCGCAAGAAAATAAAAAAATAAAAAAAATGCTGCTTTTGTTCACCATATTTCTCACTGTATGGGTCACACACACACACACACACACACACACACACACATATATATAGAGTATATTCTGTCTTTCAAGACTGCTATTGCAGGATAATCACAGACTGACTGGTTCTTCATGTTCTAATTTTCTACTCTGAAAATTAGCCCAAAGAAATTTGGATTTGTCCTGTTCTCTTCCTGAATCTTACATAAACTAGTCTAACTGTACTTGTTATTGCCAAAGGGGATTGGCTAAAACAAAAAAGGAGGCAACTATTATTCCAAACAGGGCCTTGCTGATACAGTGATACACTCACTTAAAACCTTCACTATTTAGCTCACAGTCGCACCCTTTCATTCTGAGCTTACTAAGTACAATGCCTTATTCAATGTTATTCCCTTCTGTAGTTACTGAGTTGATGCTGCTCTCATATATTACTGGGCGACTTACTTCTACATTGGAACTGAGTGCCTTCATTATATTTTTCTTTGTGCTTCTAATAAAATTGGTACTTAGTGCCGTATGTGATACTCTGTCACTTGTTATTTTTGTGCATGCTCAAAATGTCCTGCCTTCTTTTTAGATGAATTGACTTTAAAGGTCATTTATGAGTACAAGTTCTTTTTTGACAGTGATAAGGAGAGCACCTCACGAGTTCAAGATTGCTTGTTTAGAGGTAATTCTTGAATGTAATGATTTTGGACACGCACACATTGAATTTGCTCTTTTTAGCTGAAAATTTGTGTGTGCCCTACAGGATATTAAAGCATTATTTCCTCCTGACTACAATCCATTCTATGCGGGCTTCGGGAACAGGGACACTGACGAACTCAGTTACAGAAAAATGGGGATTCCAAAGGGCAAAATCTTTATCATTAATCCTAAGGTATCTACCGATTTATTCCACCAAAAACAGCTTGGACAGATGAGGTTTTATTTTATTTTTATTTTTTTGGTCCCCTTTTCTGATTAGCATATAAAACACAGGGCGAGGTGGCCAACTGTCAGCATCGCATGGATGTGAAGACATATACATCCTTACATACACTGGTCAATGACATGTTCCCTCCGACTTCAATGGTTGAGCAGGTAAACCATGCCAAGTGCATATAGTCCGTGCTCCTAAATGTAATGACTGGAGAAAATAAGCGAATGTGGGAGTCTATTCTCATTTTGAATCCATGTTCTTCGTTTTTCACTGCTTCTTAACTTCCCGGGTAATCACTATCTATGCAGGAAGACTACAATTCATGGAATTACTGGAAAATGCCGCTCCCAGATGTTGAGTTGTAGCTCCTGGAAGGAAGACACGACCTGGCTACAGCTTGCTTAGATTGGGTTACGGAGGCATTCTCTACCCGCATTACATACACCATTTATTCCCCAAACATATATAATCCCGGAATGAAGGCTAAGATGCTCATCATTTATAATTTTTCATTTTTGCCTTTTTTTTTTTTAACTTGCCAGCCACGCCACCCTGATGTAAAATTGTAAACCATTCAACTTGTACCCACCCAGAAAGGACATGGACCATACAGCTTTCTTAGGAAATAAAACTTATTTTGTTATTTTCACGGAATGTCAAAGGTCACGCTTTCTTTCTCGCGATTTCCCATAGTTTATAATTCTATGGCTTGACGAATCTTAATTCCTCTTACGGAGCAGACCTTATTTTGATGGTTTGCGTCCGTGTCCTTCCTTGTACTGTATGAAGAGAATGCCTTTTCTAATTATGACGCCACTTGTCACGGGATTACATCCTAAAGACAATTAGTTGAAGTCAAGTGTAAGTATGAGAAGCTTAAAAATCTTGTATGTTCGCGGGACATCCCTATCCCTTACTCCTATTCCTTTCCCATTCGTCGATTTAAACCCATGTAGCTAAGAAGAGCGAATTTGAAAATTTAAGACTAATAAAAAGTGAAGAATTTAGTCTTAATTTGCATTTGTTGTTTATCAAATTAAACCCACATACTCTGGAGGATATATATTATCACACCACATGTTACCTATTGGGAATGGAATTGCAGGGATGCGTTTGTTAATTAAGATATGAGAGAAAAATATCAGATGTGAAAAGTATTTTAAATATTTATTTTTTTCAACGTGTTTATTAAATTTATTTAGTGATTTTTTAAAAAAAAAATCACGTGATTTTTTATTTTGATTTTTCAAGATATGTTTATATTGAGAGAGAATAAGCATATCTTAATCTTTACAAATAAGAAAAAAATTACAACAAATAGTTTGATAAAAATATTAAAATATTTCTCAATTTTGTCTTTGATTATTTTATATTTTGGTTTAAAAAATATATTAATTTTATTTTAATATTTTTTTTATTTTACTCATTTTAACAAACATTATATTAGGATGATTGTCTTTACGTGGTTTCTGATATTCGTATCCTAAATTACATCAGGGAAAATAAATTACAGATATAAGATTTCACCTCACTATATTAAAGTGAAAATTAAGCTCATAATTTATTAAACTTATATTAGGATATCGCTTATTCGATTGCCTGATTTAAGGCGTGACAAAAGAGGAGAGGGGCTCTAAAGCCAAAGAGTTGCCCTAAAATCACGGAATTCCCGCGCAAATGCAAAACGGTCCCGTCCCAACCCAACCCAACTAAACCAGCAAGAAATCGCGAATCCCAAGGCAAAAAAAACTCAACTTCCGAACCGTCACGATTTCTCTTTCCCATTGATTTGCATAGCGATTCACACATTTGATCCCATTCAAACAAGCAAATCGTCATCTCTCTAGATTTAGGGTGAAGAAAAGAGGCGGTGGGGGTGATGTCGTGGTTTAGATCCGCCGTGAGCAGAGCTGTCGAAGCTGGTGGCACCAGCAACCTCACTCGCGCCGTCCGTAGCTACGCCGACTCCGTCGTCCAACAAGCCGGCTATGCCGTCGTCGAGGGCGCAAAGGTTTTGCAAGATCGCATTGTAACCTCCTCTCTCCCTTTCCCTGGAAATTTTTATTGTAACCTCCTCTCTGCCTTTCTCTGGACATTTTTTCAACCGATTGGGTTACGTCTTCAGTTTTGAATTAAGTTTGAGCTTCCTGTGGATTGGGCCGGAATTGCTTATATCTCTTGCATTGTTGTTACCTATTGCAAATATAGGCATTCATGAAATAATTGTGATGAGTTTCTATTAGGGAGTTATAGATTGTTTTTGTCGGAGTCGAGATGAATATCTGCGAATGTTATTGCTAGGCATATTTGGTGATGGCCTATCCTATCTTTCTTTTATTTGTCACTCATTTTCTGTGTAACTCAGATGTGATTTTTAAATTTTTTGACTGCATAAAGTAAACATGAAATCCAAAAGCACAGTTTTCCATATGCTTGAGCTGAAATTTAACTCTCTACCACAATTCATTGTGGGGTTAGCCATTAGCATCAAGACAGTAACTTTTCCCCCCCCCTGTTTTATATGAATTTGAAACTGGGAAGAAAAAAGAAACCAAGTTTTTTTTTCAGTTCACTTTTGGTAAGTAGTTTTTATACTTACATAATCTTACCAAATTAGAAATCCTAAAGAAACTAGAAAATAAAAACACAACATAATAACCCTTACTTACACTAATTAAATAAAAACACAATATAATTAAAACTGTTTTTGATGTGCATCACCTTTCCTATGCCATGTGCATATCATGTGGTTGTTTTATATAAATATTGGGGATCACCTCATCTTCTTTAAGCCAGCCCCTTTTTTTGCATACATGTACACAAGTTTTTGGCGTAGGTCAAATTTGAATTTGCACTATATACATTCAGTGCTTGTTTGGTACAGTTATTATTTGATAATTTGCATTGCTGCAGGTGGCTCGTAATTTTCAAAGTTTTAAGCTTGCTGTTAAAAGATTGGAAGAAGTTTCTGTTTCTTGCAGAGGGATAGAAAGAGTTCAGTTACTAAGAAGGTGGCTGGTTGCACTGAAAGAAATTGAAAGAATATCTGGAGATTCTATTGAGAGTAGTCGAAAGCTCTCTGAACAACTTCTTATGTCTGATGAAACCAAGAATTCTCTGAGGAAGCCTACTTTGGTGAGTAGCTAAATGTTTTTTTATCATGTTTATTCTACATATTGAGAAGTAATCTGAAAAATTTACTTTAGCTCCAGTCAACTTCTATACTGATGATAGAAGTTAACCATGGCCTTTTTTGATCTATACTACAACTGCGCATGATTCATAACAGTCTAGTGTCAACAATGGCTTCTTTGTGATCATTTCTCCATTATTTCATCTAGTACCCAGACCTATCTAGCAGAATTTCTTATGCGCATTGGTTTTAAGACGGCAAACATAGACCATATTGGCTAGAAGAGGCCAGTATTATAAATAGAAGAAATATGAGAGGAAATTATTTTGTAAGTGTGAAAAAGCAGTTATTCTGCTCTCAAAGATAGGATGAATCAATGTTTGCATTTAGAAGAATACTAATACAGTCAACTTAACTAAGCCTTCTACCAATTATTTGGGTCAGCTGTATGGCTTATTTTCTCACATTCTGCTCTATCAATGGCACCTTTGACACTGTCAGTGTTAAGTGTTAACCCATCACCATCTTCTTGGCATGAACTCGCTACCAAATATTACTAAACCACCATATTATTGCTATCAGTATTTTGGTCTGCTCCTGTTAGGGCTGCAAATGAACTGTGCTGGTCATGAACAGCTTGAAGCTTGGCTCGATTAGGGCTTGTTCAAGCTCGTCATTTAGATAAATAAATATGTTGGATTTTAAGTTTGTTTAGTAAACAAGCTGAGCTTGAGCTTTAGGGTGCTTGGTTTGTTTGGGCTAGTGAACAAGCTCATTTATAGGCTTGCTCTAAAATAATGTGTGTTTTTTACAATTTATAATTCTTTGCTATACCATTTTTATTGTTCATAATCTAAATATATATTATAGTATACAAATTATATGTGTTCTTCTAGTGTTATATATATATATATATATGTATATGAAAACATGCTAATTTAAACAAGCTTTTAAATTTAGAGCTCATCAAATGGCTCATTTTGAAGCTCATTTAGTATAAACGAGTCGAGCTTGAGCCTAGCTCAAGCCTGCAAAATTCTTAACGAGCTGAGCTTGAGACTCAAATTTGATCTTGAGCCCAAGCCTGAGCCTGACAGAATTCTTAATAAACAAGCGTGAGCCTAGCAAAGCTCAGCTCGTTTGCTGCCCTAGCTCCTGTAAGTTGAGTTCCACTGTCCGCTCCTTTTATCAGTTCCATATTACATTTGGTTGGTGATTAAATTTTAACTTGATATGCTACCATCATTGGCTTGATGCAATTGTTTTCTTAAATAATGGAAATTTGAAATTAATGTTAATATTAGATCTTGTTCTTTCTCATGATACTCAATCCGAGAAAAGTTTGAAGGGCAATTCCAGATTCTTAAGTGGATAAGACTGATTGCAACTTTACTTCTAATTTGCATTTTCTACATGGAACATTTCCTAATGTAAGTCAAATTTGAAAATTGTTCTATGCTTATGGCTTCTTGTTGCACTGCTTTTCTTTTTCTTTCCTTTTTCCCTTCAATATATATAGTTATCTTGTTGGCAGGTTCTATATTATGACCCTGATCTTGGGGGAGAACCCATCAATTTCCATTATCTCTTTCTTAGTAGTCAAGCTCTGGAAGGCATGACAATGTCCATGGTAAGTTGCACAAATTTCAATAGTTTCTGGATTCCTCCATCCTTGAAATTTTGTTCTGCATCTGACTTCCATATTTGGTTTGAATCAAAATCCATAATTTTTCTACTCTCTCTCTCTCTCTCTACCTTACTCAACTTGCCCACAAACTAAGATTACTCAAAAGCCCTCACAGGCATGGCTCAGCAGTAAAGCATGTGGAATTTCACAAGGAGTATCAGGGATCAAATCCTTGTGGTGGCATTTATCTCATGTGGAGGTGTGAACTGAATGTCCTGCTTTGTGTATGTATAGGCTGTGACCATATCTGGGTTTACCCAACGGACTAACCGGGGGGGAAGGCCGCCCGTCCCTAGGACTAGTTGGGCGAAGCTTGGAACCTGGGTTATCAAAAAAAAAAAAAAAAGATTATGTAAAATATTGATAGACATAATTTTGTTCAAAATATTCTGATGGCTTCTTCTTTGCATGAAAGCTGCCACCAGGATTAAATCTCTGGGCTATAAAATTTGAGGCTTATGGAGAGCCAAGTTTTTGGATAGCTCCATTGATGATTACTTGCAAGAAAATATATGTGGAGGGTATAATTGATTGAATGGTGAGATTGAAGCATCAAGGCAATGTGCTACTAGGTTTTTGTGTGCTAAAGTGATATGAAGGTACTTATTTTACCTCAGATTTCATATCTCCGTTTTCTTTATTTGGGAAGTTTGATTAACTTGATTTCTGCCTCCAATGCCCTTGAAGGATGACCTTTTGATATTTGGGACCTTTCTTGTTCTACAGGAAAGATTTTCACCAAGTTAGCATCATTGTCATCATCACAGCTTTAATCCCACTAGGTGGAATCTCCTCCATGATTGTAGCTCTCAAGTTATCTCTGTCCTTAACTATATGTTCCATAAGGACATTATTTCTATATCATGCCTAAGAGTTCCTCACCAAGTTTTCTTTGGTCTTCCTTCTCTTTTTCTACAGATTTTTTCCATTCTATCCACTTTTCTCATGGGTGCATCTACTGTCCTAGTCTCACATGTTTAAATCATCTTAATCGTGTCTTGTCCATCTTGTTTTCAGTAGGCATCATTCTAACCATGTTATGGTTGCACATCTGCCATAAATTTCTTATATTGGTCATTGTCCATATTTTTCATATGCAGAGCTTAACTGCCCAACATTCCTAATCATATAATAAACCCAGTCTTATAATCATTCAATAAAAAATTTCTTTTAGCTTTAAAGGGATTTTAATTGCATAAAATGCTGGATTACTTTTCCACTATTACCATCATTCTGTAAGTAACCTTAAGAATTCTGCCTTCTTTTTGAACAATTGATCTGAGGTATAGTTTTAGTGATGATGGTATTATTTATTCCTTATGAAGGAGGGGGGTTGTGCTAGGTAGCCAACAACTAGTGTAAAAATCATTGGACCTTTTCAACATGATTTTCCACTGAGATATAAAAGAACAAAAGTTTTTTTTTTTGGAATTTCTAGACGTTCAGATGATCCATTTGCTATATTATTACCTCAATTTTATGTTTTTTTTTTTTTGTCAGCATTGGAGACACTAGATCAACATGTTGAGTTGGATACTGACATTTTTCTGAACAGTTTTCAGCAAACACTTGTAGATGATTCTGTCAGTAAAAAGTAAAAAGTAAAAAGAAAGATTTTGGATGCCTGGCTATTGCTTGAGCATGTCTCAATATATGGGTATTGTTTAATGTGTAAAAAATTATAATCATTAAGAAACTTAAAATTAAGGGCTCAAAATAAGTTCTGCCAATACCATAACTAAGGCAACTAAGTTGGTTTGAACTCGAGAGCGATCTTAACTGTGCTTATGTCTATAGATAGACACGTTTACATATTTTTCAGAAGCATGCACATGTTTGGTATTTGTGACCATTTATTTTTCTGGGCAATATGGTGGATTATTTCACATAGTTATTGTAAAATTTCATGTTATTTCTATCCAACATTTGTTTAATGTTTACCACATCTGTTTCCATGTCTGATCTTCATCCTTGTACTGGGAAACATAAAGCAAAGATACCTTAGTTTAGAAACATTAGGGCTAATATTACTATTTCTGGAGCATAAAAATATTTCTAGACAAGATACTGATTCCTCTCTATGAATTGGTAGTTTTTATTTGTCATAGATGCAACCTTGGATACTATATTTGACTCTCCAATAAAAGGTCTTAGCCACTAAAAGTCATTTCTGAAGACTACTCAGTATTGGTTGATCTCTGAGTAGGAGTAACCTATAATATGTTTAATGGCATGATTAAGACCATAAAATTTACTCATTAGAAAGGAGCTTCAGTTTCCTTCTATGCTTCAATCAGGTATTGGGATTTTCCCTGTGAATTATATTTGTAGTTTCATGTACATGTGCCATATCTTAGATAAATATAGCTACTTTTATACTTGCTGATGAATGGAAGTTAACCGCAGGTTAACTCTTTTGTCTGACTCAGATTCTTGAAGCACCAAATCAGGAGGAGATTTCTCTACTTCTGGAGATATTTGGGTGATTCTTCTCTTTCCTTTGCCCATTGCTTTAAAGTGGCCAGTCTAAACCATATGATGAGTCAGTCGTTGAAAAAGTTACTGTTGCTTATACAAGTTAACTGCCCTTACTGACTGAGTGAAGATTTATTGTTGTGATCTAACTAAAATTTGTTCCTAACATGTTTATATTTAGGCTTTGCCTCACAGGAGGAAAAGAAGTTCATCATTCAACCTTGGGCAGTGTACAAAATTTGGCAACTGCTTTTTCAAGCTATGAGGAGGAAGTATTGGTACAGATTGCACGCAGATCCCTTTGCTTAGGAGCATACATAAATTAACAATGATTTTGCAGATGAAGAAATACGAGTTGGTTGACCTGGTCCCTAACCCCTCCCCCCTCTCTCTTTAATCAGGTTAAGCGGGAAGAACTGCTCCAATATGCCCAAGGTGCTATTGCGGGCTTGAAAGTAAATGCTGACATTGCAAGGTTGTTAAGGAACATCTGTTATTTGTCTGCATGATTTGAGTATTAATGTGTTTTTAATTGTACATTTTTTTACTGAACTTGTGTGTGTTTCTTGTGCATGAATCAGTTGAGGAGGGAAATTATCCCATATTATATGACTATACATGTGCTAACCTTCTAAACTGTAGCTCATTTTCTTCTTGTATGTCTGAGTGCCGAGTCACAAGTTTCTTCTCCTTCTTTTGGAGTTCCTAGTAATCCATGCACACCTGAATGTTGCCCTGGGGTAATGTGCCTTAGAAAAATGATAACAATGCAAAAGATGATGATGAAAATATATAGAATAAAGATGGAAATAAAAAGTAGACAAAAAAGCTAAGATGTTTTATTGGGCCATCTTGTTTCAAATTCATCCTGAAGATGAAATGTGTGCATCTAGTTGATAATCCTCCTCAAATAACTTTCAGACTCTGAGTTGGGAAGGCATGCTTATCTGCATTTAAGGCTTGGTTAAGATAAATTTTTGCAGTCATGTCCCTATGCATTATTATTTTGCAGCAGATTAAACTAATCTTTTACTTGTCTGCTTGCAGAATAGATTCTGAAATTGCAGAAATACTTAAAAGTCTTGATGGGATGAAGTTCAAGAAGCCATCAACTGAAGTCAGTGATAAATTATCTGAAGAAACAGCTGTTTCACCAATGGAGGTGAGATCAATACTGATTTAAATTGTGAATGCGAGATTGCATTTCTGGACCAATTATTAGACTCCAAATATCCAATATATATTCTTGTATGTTTCAATAATTTGTTATGGAGGCCGATGTGATTTGAACCGTTTCTTTATCCTGTGCATAGTTATCTGACTTGAGGTTACTGGCATCTCTATTTTCATTGTGCTTGTGCAAAATTTATTGTCTACTTAGGGTTGGTTGACTATGAACTATGGGAAAGACAACTGTTTATGAGCTTTTTGGCTTTAGACACGGTTAGTTGCTTAATGAATGTCCCTTTAGTTAATATAGCGATATTGTGCTACCTAGAAAATAACATGAGGAGGGGACTCTAATTGGTTGGTCAATGGGCAATGTCATACTAAGATGGTGTAGCTTGCCAAATGAATTTTATAAGAATACATGACATTAAATAACAGAAAGTTCCAATTGATAGGAATGATGGCAGAAGTTTCAGTTATCAAGTGTCAGAATCATGGTCTCACTCATGAGGATTTCCCAAATTTATGCAAATAAAGCTTAATCACAGCTTCTACTGAGTCCAAATGATGCAGCCAAGTTAATCTAAGATGGAGGAAATATGATATTCTTACCGTATTGCCTTTCTTTTAGTACTTTTTAGTGATTTTATTGATACAATTTATGCCCTATTTGGTATCCATGATGGGAAGGAAGATTTGTCAAGATTTCTACAACAATAATAACACTATCATAAGCCTTATTCCCTCTACGTGGGTTGGTTAAACGAATTCTAGATTGTCTCTAATGGCCATAGCCACTATTAGGCAATTATATCCTATGTCATGTCTAGGATTCCCACCAAGTTTTCTTCAGTCTTTCTTCCCTCTTTTGCTTCATATTTCCTCTAGTTCATCCACTCACCTCATGGGTGCTTCTACAGGTCTTCTTTTTGCACGTCCAAACCATCTTAATCATGATTCCTATTGTATCTTCAATAGGCACCAATCCAACCTTATTACATACGATCTCATTTCTTATTTTGTCTTTTCTTGTATGGCCACACATCAACTATAAAATTCTCATATCAGCTATCCTCATATTTCTAGTTGTTAGAATTTTCTAAAGCTTATATATAGGCTTAATTGCAGTACATAGATTTGGTCTCCTGTATGCGAATAGAATTAGATTTCAAATAGTAGATTTTGCTTTTCTTTCTTTTTTGTGCCATTGCTTTTGTGGAAATGTCAGAACTTATAAACCTGATTTTATTTCCTCCCCTGCAGGAACTGAAAGAAGCCCTGGCAAATGTTCAACTCTATTCGAGGTTGGATTCACTTTTAGTGAAGAAAAAAATCTTAAACAATGGTGATTCTCCAGATATTCATGCTCAAAAGGTATGGTTATCCTCATTTTGACAGTCTTCTTGGATTTAATAAGCGAGTGTCCTGTCTCAGAAATGGATTCATTGTGTTGGGATAAGCTTGCAGTTGATAGGCATATTTAAATTGGACCAGTTGCTATCTTATCTTTTCATGTCTTCCTCCTCTGGGAGCTACCTAATAAGCCAGGCTCCTAGCCATTACGCCAGCAGCTACTTCGACGTTAGAGCCCCAGCAGCCCCCCTCCCCCAACACACACACACACACACACACACACACACACACACCACACTCTTCAAACCTGAAAAAGATGCTTCAGTTGTTCAGGACCCAAAACCTGATAGTTTGGTATAGGGGCCAGTGTTTATTGTTTTTCTGCCAAAGAGACAGTAAACAAATTGGAGGTTAGATATGTTAATTTTAAAGTTAAGGATCAAATCTAAAAGTCAAATGTGATAAAAACAGTACATGTATGCAACTTGTTTTTATAATCTAGATTCTGCAGTCATGCATGCCTGGATTTGTTTCTACATATCCTTATTTGACAGACTGCTTCATCATGACACTGTTTTTGATTAATGTGCAGGTTGATAAATTAAAAGTTTTATCAGAATCTCTAGCTAACTCCGCCTTGAAAGCTGAAAAGCGCAAGTCAGACCATAGGTGACTAGATATTTATTTATTTATTACTGTGTGGCAGTGCACTTGTTGTTCCAAGAATGCATAGCTTGTTTCAAATATCTAGTTTCCCAAAATGATGTATGAGGAAAAAGAATTAGGAGGTAGGTTCATTTTGTGGCTTAAAGTGCCCCAGTGAGTTACGTGAAAAACAGACTTACAGCTTCAAGGATGTTAGCTTGTTTTCTAATCCTGTGTATTTCTTTGAACTCCGAGGGGGAAAATGGGAGAAAACTCACTTCTAAAGGTTACAGCAAGGTCATGAACAGCCATCCATTGCAGTGCAGTACAAAATAACAACAATCACACCTTAATCCCACTTGGTGGGGTTGGCTGTGTGAACTCTGGACCTCAAATCATCTCTATCCATAGCCAACAACCATTGTACTAGCTTAACCAAAAAACGAATGGTGGATGCTTCCAGTAGTTGGGTAGGAGTTAACATCCCTAGTTAACCAACTATGGAGGTAGCTTCTGAACTTTGAAAATAAGTTGGCACTTAGGTGATTAGCCTTGAATTACTTGTTCTTCGTAAGCAATATAATGCACAAAGTGACCCACCTAGAAAAAGTTCTCTTTGTGTTAGGCACAATATTTTCTATAATCTCTCTTTGTGTTAGACTCGTAGTATTTTCTACAGATTATAGTGACTGACATATTAGTGATTATCATTTGATGGATTGCATTTTTTATAGATTTGTTAAGTGCTATTACAATTTCTCTTTATCTGGTACTAGAATAAGATTGATCTGTCTTAGGTACTCAAGAAAGTACCAAAGCATGCACCATCTTTTTGGACCTAGGTGCACAGCATGCGATGGGTAATAATTCTACTATGTTCACCTAGGACCAGGAACAAATTTCAAATTTTGGATTTTGAACAGAATGTTATTTTTACAAGGTTTAGCCATCCAGTTGTTTACTAACAAACTATCTAGGAAGAAACAATTCTTATAAAGTACAACTCAGTGCCTGTTTAATTTGTAATGTTCTTGAAGCAAAAATATCCAGTTGACTGGTTCTTTTAGAATTTTAACAAACATTTTCTTCTTATCAAAGGACTTTTCTTGTGTACTTGTCTTCAAATGAGTCCTATTTCTCATTGAAGTGTACTGTACTGTTTAATTTAGGTTGAAGTGTCTGTCAGTCACTGGTTGGAAAGGTGAACTTTTGGCTATTCCTCACAAATTAATGTCTTGGCTCTGTTTCTCTTTGATATTAATTGTGTTTATATATTTTTTACTTGTAAGCAGATTACAGAAAGAAGAAGCTCTTAGTTTTCGTATAATGAAAGCCAGTGAAGTCAATGAAATTGAGAAGGTAAGTTTCCACTCAAAAATGATATGATTTACTTGATTGTAGATCTATCAACCAAAATTACATGGAATTAATCAAAATAGGTAGTGTTATGAGTTTTGATGTTACGACTATGACAAGAACAAGAAGTACAAGTCTTACATGTTTCTAGGTGGTGTGGGTTACTTGAATTCTAAACCTCGTTGCATCTCTGTCCATGATCATTTCTTTTGTAAGGCAATTACATCCTATGTCATGTCTCAGGGTTTTCCAGCAAGTTTTCTTTGGTGTTCCTCTCCCTCTTTTGCTGCAAATTTCCACCATTTCATCCATCATCTTAGAGATGTTGCTATCAGTTGTCTTTTCACACGTCCAAACCATCTTAATTTTGATCCCTCTATTTTATCTTAAACAGGTGCCACTCCAAGCTTATTCTTGTGTTCTCGTTCCTTATTTTTGTGTTTTCTTGTATGGTTGCACATGCACCATAACATTTTCATCTCAACAACAATCATATTTGGCACATGTTGGTGCTTAACTACCTAACATTCTGAGTGATTCAACATAGATGATCTCCTATAGCCAAGTTTTCCTTTTTTATGTTATAAGAAAATAATTTCAATTAAATGTTTAAAATTGTCTTATCTTAGTTTTGCTATTGCAAATTTTTTGGAAAGCTGATTTAGGAAGTCGTTTGTTTCTCTGGATATCTTAAGCTTCTTAAGCTTTTGGAACAAATGATGACGTCCCATGATATCAACTGGTTATTTAGGAGGTCCAAGATCAAGTCTAATTATCTGTTTGTTTCACCATTATATTTGTTATTTTGCACACTATATTTAGCTCATCCATTTGCCTCTTGGGTCCACATGTGGGATAAGGTTGTACATGAGGAAGAGTGTTGAAAATTTAATATATTGTTTGGTCTTTTACCTAATATGGGTTTGCACAGATCTACAACATAACAACAACATATTCGACCTTTATTCCACTATGTGGGGTCGGCTACATGAATTCTAGACTTCCATGTATTTCTGTCTTTTGTCATATCTTCATTTAGGTCTATACACTTCATATCAAACTTTAATGTCTCTCCCAAAGTCTTCTTGGGTCTGCCTCTACCTCTTTTTTTGACTACTTGTTCCATTTCATCAACTCTCCTCACATGAGCGTCTCTTGGTTTCCTTCTCACATGACCAAACCATCTTAGTCTAGTCTCTCTCATCTTCTCCTCGATTGGCACTACTCCTACCTTATTACGAATAACTTCATTTCTAATTTTATCTTTTCTTGTATGGCCGCACATTTATCTTAATATCCTTATCTCCGCTACACTCGTCTTTTGCTCATGCTGGTATTTGACTGCCCAACATTCTGAGCCATACAACAAGACTGGTCTTATAGCTGTCCTATAGAATTTTCTTTTCAATTTTAATGGGATTTTACCATCACATAACACCCCCGATGCATTTCTCCATTTTAGTCAACCTGCCTTAATTTTATGTGCGACATCCTCGTGAATTTCTCCATCTTTTTGAATTACTGATCCCAAATATCGAAAATGGTCTTTTCTTTGTAAGATTTGGTCTTCCAATTTTATTATAACATCCTCCACTCTTGCATTCTTACTAAATTTACATTCCATATATTCTATTTTCTTTCTACTTAATTTAAATCCCTTAGATTCTAAATTGTTTCTCCACAACTCAAGTTTAGTGTTCACTCTTCCTTTTGTTTCATCCACCAACACCATGTCATCTGCAAATAGCATACACCATGGCACCTCTGTCTGAATATCTTTAGTGAGTTCATCCATTACTAGAGCAAATAAGTATGGACTTAGTGCAGAACCTTGATGCAGTCCTATTGTAATTTCAAACGGTTCAGTATTCTCTCCGCATGTTCTGACCCTTGTCTCTGCACCGTGATACATGTCTTAAGGGCTTGTATATAGGCTATTCTGACTCATTTCTTCTCTAAAACCCTCCATAATACTTCTCTAGGGACTCTATCATGTTCATTTTCTAGATCTATAAACACCATATGTAGGTCCTTTTTGATGATCCCAATACGTTTCCATTAGGCGCCTCAGTAGGTATATAACTTCCATTGTTGACCTACCAGGCATGAAACTAAACTGATTTTTCGAGACCTTTGTTTCTTTTCTGAGCCTCTGCTCTATTACTCTCTCTCAGAGTTTCATGGTATGGCTCATTAACTTAATTCCTCTGTAATTTTCACAGTTTTGAACATCTCATTTGTTCTTGTATATAGGAACCAAAGTACTCTTCCTCCACTCATCTGGCATCTTTTTTGATTTAAGGATCGCGTTAAATAATTGCGTTAGCCAGGAGATGCCCTCTTCTCCCATGCATTTCCATGCTTTATTGGTATATTATTCGGTCCCACCGTCTTATGATTTTTCATCTTTTTTAATGCTTGCCTTATTTCATTTGAACTTATGCGTTGATAAAATGTATAGCCCACGTTCCTTCGGAGTTACTAAGATGTCCCAACCTAACTCTTGTGTCACCACCATCATTGAATAATTTTGTGAAATACTCTTTCCATCTCTCCTTAATCGCTCCCTCATTCACTAATACATTTTGATTTTCATCTTTTATGCATTTCACTTGATTTAAATCCCGTGTTTTTCTTTCTCTTGCTTTAGCTAATTTATATATATCTCTTTCTCCATCTTTTGTATCAAGTTGTTTATATAGATTCTCATATGCTTTTGACCTTGCTTCACTAACAGCTCTTTTTGCTGCATTTTTTGCTTCTTTTTAATTTTTTTGATTTTCTTCATTGTTGCATTGATATACAGCCTTATAGCAAGTTTTCTTATTTTTAATTTTCAATTGTACCTCTTCATTCCACCACCAAGACTCCTTCAGGTTAAGGGCTCTACCATTTGTCTCTCCAAGGACTACATTTGCCGTGCTTCTCAGGGCGTTAGCCATTTCTCTCCACATTTGGTTTGTCTGTCCTTCTCCATTCCATTCCCTTCTACCCCTTAATTTTTCTTTGAAAATTAGTTGTTTCTCCCCTTTTAAATCCCACCACCTGATTCTTGGATTTTGTTTTATGTGATTTTTTTCTCTTCCAATTTCTTACTTGGATGTCAAGTACTAGAAGTCTATGTTGAGTAGTCAAACACTCTCCCGGTATCACCTTACAATCCCTACAACATAACCGATTCTCTTGTCTCATGAGGAAGTAATCTATTTGGGTACTTGATGTGACATTTTTATATGTGATTAAGTGTTCGTCTTGTTTTTTGAACCTAGTATTGGTTATGATGAGTCCATATGCCATAACAAAATCTAGAATAGACTTACCATCATTATTAATTTCCCCGAATCCATACCCTCCATGTACCTCTCTATAGCCGTTTCCGTCTCTACTCACGTGCCCATTTAAGTCACCTCCTATAATCACTTTCTCTCCTCTTGGTATCATTTGTATGAGTCCCTCTAGGTCCTCCCAGAATTTTGATTTTATCTCATCACCTAACCTCGCTTGTAGTGCATATGTATTAAAGGTATTCATAGTCATTCTTCCTAGACTAACCTTCACCATAATAATCCTATCCCCTATTCTCTTTACATCCACTACCTCGTCTACTAAGCTTTTATCCATAATAATCCCCACTCCATTTTTCGCTCGATCATTTCCTGTGTACCACATTTTTTATCCAGTTTTTGATAAAATTTTTGCTTTTTTCCCTACCCATCTCGTCTCTTGAAGGCACATAATATTAATTTTTCTCCTAATCATCTCATCTACCACTTCCATAGCTTTGCCCGTTAATGTTTCTATGTTCCATAATCCAATCCTTAATCTATTATTTTGTTTTTGGCCTTGACTTTGAATTTAATCTTGTTTTTTATTTTGATTTTGGTTTTGATTTTGATTTTGGACTAGCTTCTTTACCCACATCCGTCCAAACAAATGTGGGGACCCTTGCTCGTTTGTCACTACATTTGGGCGCCGATGCAGCGGCCCTATCTCACTTGACACTACACGCGGGTAGTGTAGCGCATCGCTATAAAGGGTTACGCCCACGCCCAAACGATTTTTCATAATTCGTCTAGAGTTCATATTTTGGATCCGACTAAGCAAGTTAAATTTGTATCTATTTTATTCATCACAAACTTCAAATATCTTGAGTTTTTTGTCTTTCCTAGGATTTGATATCCGAGATTGGAACACTTGAAAAGCAGAGATGTGAACTTGAAGCTGCTTTGAGAAAGGTACTTATTACTATTCCTCTGCCACCCAAAATGCACATCAATGCCATTGCAGACTCTCTTCATTAATGCTTTTCAATTCCATTTTTGTCTGTACTTTTCTTTTCGTGTGTATGGCATGTTTTGTACACCTTGCCTGCCCCATGAATATGTTTTCCCTGTATCACACAAAGTCATGGACACTTAAAGTGTATACGAAATGGCTGCATATAATATGAAAGTCTGACTTATGTGTATGAGTTGTTTGTCTTACATGTGTAGTGCTGGTCAGCTCTCTTGTTGGATCATCTAGAAATGAACAACAGATTGAAACAAAAAGATTTTCAAAATACATCAAGTACCTTTTAGTTTACTGCTTTTGCTAGATGGATGTTTCTGTATGTAGGTGGTAGGTACCATCTTTAATAAGCAATTCCACATGCACTTTTTTTTTTCCACTGTGGCCTAAAGATGAAGTTAAACCAGTCTCGTTAACTTATTATTGGTTCCCTATGTACCAAGATTGAGACTTTTCATTATTCATTTGCATATTCCAGCTAGAGTGGGAGCATTTAGGGTTGGGATTGGCATCTTTTTTCTTTCTTTTTTTTTTTTTTTTGAAGGGGGGTGGGGGTGTTAAGTTTGTGCATGATGGATGTATGGTATGATGATAATTGGAACAATTCTATCTGAGTGAAAAGTTAATGTAGAAATTTCAACGAGGAGGAGTGGCTTCTTATATCCATCAATGAAAAACAAAATGCCTGCTATAGTGGCTTATAAATACGAAAGTGCCACTCATGATATTTTCCTGATGACTCTAGGCCACAAGCTCCGTTCATGATATCAGCTGGTGGACATCAATTTTACATCTAATTTACTATACTGCTAACTTTATTTGAATAACAAATTGAGGGAAATGTCTTGCTTGGCATCTTGAAGGAAATGTAATTAGTTCAAAGAGAAAATGGAAATTTTTAAATGTTCCAAACCTCTGTTTATTTTGTGATTTTTATGAAGGCACTCTTTTTCACATTTTTTTTTTTTTGACATTCAGCAGTTGGATTAACATACGAAATTTATGAATTCATAATTCGGTCAAAACATGTGCCAATTATAAAAAACTGTTTTTTGTTTGTAGCACTTTCCTTGTGATATTCCACCCCTTGCTTGTTCTTGGTCCAAAGATGATATTCTCAAAGAGCTTCTGTGTTCATTTCATTGCTATAATATTGCTACTAATGCTGTAAGACTTTGTACTTAATGAAGAATAAATTGCTTGGGTAAATGCTTCATCAGTTTCTGGGGAATGAGGCTAAGTTTATTGCATTCACATAAATGGCGTGTTTGGTTTTACTTCACAGATTGGGGTTAAATGATGTATTCAGAGCTTGAAAAACTTGGCCTTGAAAGTATAACAGTCATTTCAGTTCTAGTCATTGATATCTCCATCACGACTACCCATATCACATCTTATGAGACTAAATGGATTGCATAGGTCAACACCTCATTAGCAGCAGCAAGGGCACGTCTTCAGAATGCCAGAGAAGAAAGAGAACAGTTCGATGAAGCAAGTAATCAGATTCTTTTTCACTTAAAGACGAAGGTAGCATGGTGATTATACTTGCTATATGTGCTATATTAATCTAAGCCCATTTAGAATCATTTGTTAGCATGCTTTATAGTTTGAACTGCTATATCAGAGTACATTGTTGGATACTATGCATCACTAATAATGGATGTTCTATTTTCTTTTCACTGTTATTAATGGTAGGAAGATGAACTCTCAAGATCTATCACTTGTTATAAAGCAGAAGCAGATGTTTGCAGCGCGTTTGTTAATTTTCTTGAAGATACGTGGCTGTTCCAATCTGAATATACAGAGAAAAAGGAGAAGCTGGTCAAGTATGGAATCCTCTGTACTCTGGCTTTTTAGCTGTCAAGTTATAACCCTTCAATTGTCAGAAGATTTTCACATAAATAGGACACCTAGATGATTCCTCTTCATGCAACACCCCCCCCCCCCCCAAAAAAAAAAAGAAAAAGAAAAAAAAAAAGCCCACCAAGAAAAAGAAAGAAAATTTGAGCTCACTATCTGTATTCAATTATTTTTCTTCTGCTAGTGATCAACTGGGGCGGTACAGAGACAATTTTGTGAAACTGGCTTTTCATCTCTTATCTGATTACAAGGTATTTATTCAGTTGTAACGATGCACATTGATGAACTTATATCGCCTTGACTTGCCATTTAATTCCCCTTATATTTAATTTCACGTCTCCTTACATCATGCTTCCACTCTCTTCAATTGTCAGGATGGGTTGCAGTCTTCCATAATCATTTTCAGGAAACTTGTGGAGAACTTGAATTCAAGTGAAACGTATTTATAATATAGTTCATTTGAAATAACGATTTCAAGATATTCTGAATTAATAATCATTTGCCTGTGCCAGGTCAGAGTTAGCAGCTTGTACACGGGATGAAAATTCACATCCAGTAAACCCAAGACAAAAATTTGTAGAAGAATATCTTGATTCTGAAGCCAAGGTATGGAGTAGTTTTCCTTCTCCTAACGTGTCTATGCGTAATCTTCAACCAATAAACCAGGATTTCATTTGATGTTTTCTGAAATTAATCATTTGGTAGAGATGACTGACTGTAATCCTTCTCATATCTTGACCTTCACACATAGGTCCTTCACTATGGGATCTGAGTTTCTGAAAACTTTTTTCTTACGGAGATATGCCTTTCTAGATGAGTTTGAAAGGTCACCACAGAAGTTGTCATCTACTTAAATGATAAAGGCGACATTTTTTGAATTTCTTGTCTCATTTTCAGTTTATATCCACATTCAATGTAGTTGAGAGCATAAAAGAGAAGCTCTGCTCTCAAAATGAAGAGGCTTACAGGTGAGAGCTCATACAGCTAGCTGTAATTGTTTCTTTGTTGTTTCAACCTTTTGAAGTTTGGATGCGGTTGTATGCAGGCATGGTAATCAAAGGGTTAAAGAGTTACTAGACGATCTTCAGAATATCAAAGACGAATTTGAATCCATTGGAAGACCCACAATGGAAATCGGAAGTCCAACTCAACAAGAAGAGTCAGGAATCGAGGAGAGCCCTCAAAGAAGTGTATCTTCAACGCCGGAACTGAACAAAGAAAATGAATTGGAGATCACTGAGAAACCCGTTTTGGAAACTGAGACTCCTAACCAAGGAGCAGTGACACCATCAGAGAAGAGTTCTGAAAGTAATTATTCCCCTGCTGTCAAACAGGGCCCAGATGTCAAACCTGAATCAAATTTGGTAACTAGAACTCCAAGCCAAAGATTAGAGACTCCATTAAAAGAAATTTCCCAGGGAAGTCGGCCTCCTACTCTCAAACAACCTGCAGATGATGAAGTTGAATCCATTGAGAGACTGAAGTTGGAAACTGCAACCTCAACTCCAACATTAGCCCTGCCGCCAAAAGGAACAAGCCTGGAAAGTTCATCTCCTATTCTCAAACAGACAACTGTGAGATCAAAAAGCAAACGGGATGATCCATCAGAACCTTCTGTGGCTAGTAGAGGAAAGGCATCAGATACCAAGCAGGAATTTAAACTGGAGGAAGAAAGAAAAGAGCACTCTGCTGAAGAGCTTGCTGGGTGGGAATTTGATGAACTTGAGGAGGAACCCAAAAACAATGACATGTCAAGAAAATAACTCAAACTTGCCTCTAGTTTTCTGATTCAATAAGCAGAACCCATTGACGCCTTGATAAACTGCCACAGCATTTTATCTCATAATTGTTTTCTTATAACCATTCAATGTCTGTACCCACACAAATGCTGCTCAGATCTATATGAAGTGTAAGACGTAACTTCGGATCCACTGGAACACAATTTCTTATGGGTTGGCTTGTGGTTTCCTGTTGGGCCACCCTACAGGATCTCTCTGTAAATTTTGTTTATATTATGAAAATGTCACTGTACGTTATGTTATCCGATAATAATATTTTTTCTGTGCGATTATATGAGTGTTTCTAATACAGAAGGTTTCTTGTTTTATGAAGATTTAGATAGACTTAAATTTGTAAGTAACTTTAATTTTAATTTTTTTATAAAAAAGTTATTTTCGTAACTTAAATTCACAATCTTCCAAAAAAAAAAAAAAACTCTACTGTTGCATTTAAAATTCATCCTTTTTTTCCCAATGAAATTATAAAAAATATATGTTTTTTTTTTTTTTTTTCTTGATTACACAATATTATCCAGTTTCAAGAATATCGAGACTCCAGTTACCACAAAAGGCCAATTGAAGAGAGGGCCACGTCAGGAAAATAAAAAAAATAAGCCAAAAAAAAGAGAAAAGGTTTCCATGTGCCTGGCTGGGTGACAGCCACTTTCATTAGCCAGTCAGCTGAGCAAACATGTGATGGATCATCTTACATGGATTATAAGAGCAGAGCAATTCTGTCTCATCCAGATGAATCAGATGGCCTGCCTCCATGATAAGATCAAGTCCATCGCCACATGGAATAACATAAAATAGTGGTGGGTTATTCCAGATTCCCTGATTTAGCTTAATCCCATGATTTGTTTTATTACAGAATTTGAAAACAGGCTCCAAATTTGAAATCTAGAGGAGGAGAGAGAGAGAGAGAGAGGATTGTTACTGGGGAGGGATAAAACCAAAACAAAACAAAACAAAAGCCCTAGGGCTTGGGATGCATCCACTTTCCATTCCTCAATGTCGAGTTGTCTAGGCTGCCATTAAAATATTGTCCCCTATCCTGTGATTATTGCTTATTATTATCAATAAACTATTTGGTTTCCAAGATAAACAATCTAAAAAATGCAGCATTTGGTCCACATTTTGACCAGGCCAATTGGCGCCTCTCTCTCTGATACATGTTCATATCACAGAGTAGGAAGCAACTAGATCTTGAGAAATGGGCTGGTAACGAATTTGAATTCTGGTGGCAGAATTGTTGTGGGTGTCGCAGGCAATTGCCAGAATCAATTTACTATTTGTAGTTTATTTAGTTTCTCAATAATAATAATAATAATAATAAGAGGCCTATTTTTGGACTCAGGTGAATGGCTCAAACATTTGGAGAGTTCCAAGTCGATCCTCTACCACACACCATATATTTATCAAAAATAGAAAAATTAGATTTCCAAAACAGTTTTTTTTATAGAAATTGTCATTAAAAAATTTTCTTTTTAGAACTAGAAGGAATCAAGAATACATTGATATAAACATAAAAAAAAATATTACCTTTGCTTATAAAAAAAAGCATCACTTTTTTATTCTCAAAGATAACTTTTTAAGGAAAAAAAAAAGAGATAACATGCATCATGTATGGTTTAAGAATACTTTTTATGTAATAGAAATTATATTGAATATCTTTAATATTAAAAAGTGATATTAAATTATTAAGAAGGGATATTAAATTACCCCATCTTATTAGGTTTAGGCTGGAGTGTCCCTAAAATTTGTTTAATGGAGAGGAAGTAATGTAATTTTCAAAACATAGAGGACATATTTAAGAATTTAGCGAAATCTCAAGAGCGAAGAGTAATTTATTAAAAGATTAGAATTGGTTAAGGGTTTAGGGTTTAGATTTTAAAGTTTAGGGTTTAAGGTAAACTAATTCAAAGATATGTGATTAAAATGGGGAAAATGGCAAAGCTGCAGAGAAAGAATTGAGTGGTTGCAAAGGTAGAGAAGAGGAGAGAATATCCATTTACCATTATTATTATTATTTTTTTTTTTTGCTCTCTCGGTGTATTTTGGTATTTGGAAGTACTCAAAAGATATTAATAAAAAGAAGGGGAAAGAAAAATCTGACACTTCCTTTGCATCCCCTTTATGCTTTTCTTACTTGGCACCATCTCTGCTTTAAAGGATGCCCTGCCCTTCCTCTCCCTCCACCAAGCTCAGCTTCCCATAACCCATTCACAGTAATAGACACAGGGAGAGAGAGAGAGTACAGAAGGAGGTCAGATGAAATGGCTGCTGCTGCTGGCCTTCCACAATCCAACCAAGCAGACGAAGAAGATTATATAGACATGGAAGTAAGCTCTTCTTCTTCCTCCAATGTCTTCCTGTACTCTCCCCCTCAGAGCAGAGAATTTGAGTTCCAGATGTCTTGTTCTTCCAATGGGAGAGAATCCACAACTTCTCCAGCTGATGAGCTCTTCTACAAAGGCAAGCTCCTCCCTCTTCACCTCCCTCCTCGCCTGCAAATGGTCCAAAAGCTCCTCCAAAACCCTCCAAAAGAGTCCTTTGGAGATGAAAGCTACACTATTTCCTTCATCACCAACTCTGCAACACCTTCCACAAATACCAGCACCCCATTGGAATCCTGCACCATTTCACCAACAGAGTCTTGCAGGGTGAGCAGTGAGCTCAACCCAGATGAATATTTCTTTGAATGGTCAGCTGAATTGAGTGCCTTCATTGCTGACAATAACCCCAAGAAATCCTGGTCCAAGAAGCTCAAGCTGGTGAAGCAATCTTTGCTTTATCAGAAGCTCAAGGCTTCAAGGGCCTATCTCAAGTCTCTCTTTAGCAAGTCTGCTTGTTCAGATGAGTCCTCAACCAAGGCAGCCTCCTCTGAAGAGGCTGGCAATGATTCAAAAGTTAAGGACTCGTTCAACAAGTACGTGCGAGTGGCAAAGAGAGCCCCATTTGGGCAAATTGGGAGAGGAACTTACCCAACATTGGCCGCTATCATGAAGAGCATTGACAGTGAAGCGGCTGGGGATTGTGTTAGCAGCAGCCACAGGAAGTCATTTTCAGGGGCAATCAAACGGCATTCTGCAACAAAGTCTTTGTCTTCGTCCTCTTCCAGCGCTTCTTCTTTGTCGTCCTCGTTTTCGACCAACTCGAGCGGGTTCTATGACTTGCAGTTGCTCAAGAGGAGCAGCAGTGCCATTTCAGAGATCGAGAGCTCCATTGAGGGTGCAATTGCTCACTGTAAACAGTCTTAGCAGATCTTTAATTCAAGCAAGACATCAAGTGATGTTAACGTTTGTTCACTATCTGCTTCAAGGATTGCAGTTTCTGAGGATAAGGAAAGATGAGGATTTTGCAGCACTTAATGTATGTAGTAACGGGAAAGGGAAGAAAAGACGTCCAATGAAAGATGAGGATTTTGCAAAACGCGTGAGAGAGGTCATATTTGTATTTAGTCTTCTACTTGCTTTTTGCAAAGAGGTGGTTTCCACAACTTGAATTCATGATCTTCTAGTCATAAAAGAGCAATTTTACTATTGCTATCAAGGCTTTGCCCTCATCTGTTTTTTTTTTTTTTTTTTTCTGGGTATTTGAGAGTTATTTACTTATTTTGTACCATGTCTGGAATTTTCTAGCAGTTCCTTATGCATGGTTCTACAGAAAAATAAAAACAAAAATGTTAATGGCATGCTGCTTTCCAGGCATAAAATTAGACAAAAAGATGGGGAAATTGTTAGATAACAAGAAGTTTACTGTTTCAAGTTATAGTTATGCTCTTTATGTCTGCTTTCCTTTCCTCATAAGCAAATTCGCATTGTACAAAACAGGGCCACATATATAACTCCATTCCCTACCAGTGGATTTCAGTGAAGATTCCACTAAAGAGTCCTGGGATTCTCTTTTAAAGAATTGAATGGAAGGCATAACTTGTCTTTTGCACTCTGAGTGACAGCATTGACTGCAATGGAACTTATTTCAGCTCATTATCTACTGGTTTTTCACTAGAGAGGTGGGGGTGGGGGGTGGGGTGAAGCAACAAGTCAGAAGAAGAGTAAAAGAAATACAGCTTTCACACACATCTAGGCAGTGAAAACCTTTTCAGCAAGGTAAACCTCAAGTCTTTCTAGTACCACAACTACTGTAAAAACTGGGCTTTTTATGGACAGTAGTTTTCAGTGTGCTTTTCCTTTGAAAGATCTCATTCTCATATGAATGTTTCAGGCTTTACCCAGCATCATATTCAAGAGAGGGGTCTTGGAAATCTTGTACTAGTGCATCAAAGTGAGGAATACAATCATTCACCTTTTTCCTTTAGGAAAAGCAAAGAAAAAGTCCAGTGTCATTGAAGGAGTCATCCACAATTCAACAGCCCGAGATCACAACTTCTTAAAATACCAAGAAATTTCTTGATAAGACTACTGAGAAAAAAAATATATTTTTGAGAATATACATGAAATGGAATAAATGGGGGGCAATGATATTAAATTGATACCATGCAATAATCAACTAACTATACATTTTTAACCAATATCTCAGTCAGAGGAGCCAAATTCTGCAGTTAGACGACATGCAGTTGATGCATGTACTGCTTCTTGGATTAACATTGCACTGATGATATTTTTCCATCAAAATAAAATTATTCATTTATTCCCAATTTTCCAAAAAATATCATCATCATCCTAACCAAGTTAGATTGCTAATACAAATTCATGCAAAAGAACAATGTTGTTAGACGCCCTCCTACACACAACCCTTTAGCAAAAGAATAATAAAATAAAGTTACAACACTATTTTTATATGAAAAAGTTTCATAATTGGTGAATGAAGAGATAATTGTATCATAGTTGATATTGTAAATTTACTTCATAAAACAAAAAAAGAGGGTCCAATTTTCATATGAAGACAAATCAGTTTACATGCCCTCATTTTCTATTTTCTGATTCTGACCTGACAAAACATGTCATCTAGATTTTTGTGAGAAATAAATCGAGAAAAACTTGCAAACACTATTATCCTGTCACGGAGTTTTTGATACTGATCATAAGCTTATATGCTATGTAATACGTGTTCATCTCATTCAATTTAATTTCAAGAGTTTGCATTTCTCCATCCATACCCACCTCCAGAATAAAAGAAAATAAAAATTCTGATCTCAAATAACAAATCTCAGTGATCAAACTAAACCTCAAGAATAGATAGAAAAAGAAATTAAAAAAAAAAAACAATAAGTAGGCTTCAATCAACTAAATGTCATGATAGTTTTGCACGAAGTTGCTATCATAATAGTTGTCAAATTGGCTAAGCATAGTGAACGGCCAAAAAAATCCATTGGCCCCATTGCTTAAGCAGTGACTCTCTTCTGTTTATTAATTATGAGATTCTTCACAAATTTGGCCACCACATACCAATTTGAGCATTTGAAAGAATAATACTGTGTGTACCTGTATACTGAAAAAAGGATAAAAGTGATAGTAGCAGGGCCAATCAGGCAGTGAAGCATGTGAGTATTGTCAGAATTGAGTGAGAGATACAAACCACCATCATTCTCATCATGGAGATAATATTGGACCAAATCTTTCTGTAACTAAGATGTCATCTTCTTGCATTTTATTCTATTGTTGTCCTTAATAGCAACTATCATCAACAAAATGAACCCCAAGAAACTAAAAGGTTAAAATTGAAAATGAACTTAAAATTTAAAATTTAAAATTGAAATATGAAATGAACACCACTTTTAACTTTTGTTGTCTGTTTTTCAACACATCTCTTTCTCTTCTCTCCCGCTCTTTCTCCCAGATACAATATCATTTTCTACCTATTAGCTTACTCTTTGAAGAATGAACCAACAAAAGCTAACTGAAAAGAAAATCAGATCTCAACGGATACAAATTATATGCCACCTTACTGATATTTTCACAAAAGAATACAAATGACAAATCACCAATTGCGGGGATCATATTTTAAAGGTGAAGAAGTTTGGATTGGGAAATTCCTTAATCTATTATTCGGATTTAACATATATATATATATATATTATAAATGGTAACCATTCATATGAAGATAATTAAATACAGAAAAAATTGTCCAACTTAGAAAAATAAATAACTGTATAATAAATCAATTAAACTACCCTTATTATTTTCCTAACTATTCTTATATTTCTGTACATAGTTTTCTACATAACCCCTTAGGGTAGGCTGTAAATATGAAGTAAGTCCAACTTAGATCTTCACATCTTCAAACTGAATCTTCGATAGGTAGTTTTCGGTAGATCCTTAATATGTAGGAAATCTACCTTCAATTTTTCTTTTTAAGTCAATTTATGTTGAGTTGTTACTAATATCTAGTTAGATGACTAAAATATTGGGTGATTGAGAGGTATACTTGACAACACCTCTCCTGTATCTTTAATGTCGGAATACGTCTTATTTACAGCATCCTAGATTTCTTATGCCATTTCG
This sequence comes from Diospyros lotus, assembly GCF_014633365.1. Taxonomy (NCBI): domain Eukaryota; kingdom Viridiplantae; phylum Streptophyta; class Magnoliopsida; order Ericales; family Ebenaceae; genus Diospyros; species Diospyros lotus. The sequence goes on from NC_068350.1 coordinate 7,725,418, forward strand.
TGAATGATGAGATTTTCTTTGACTTCATTAGTCTTGGAATTGACAAGCCACGACATTACCATATTGTGTTTTGCTTTCCATGTCTTTTACTTCGAATATGTTAAATTCAGTTTAGGGGCTTCACCATTAAGATTGTTATCTTTTCCTCTACTGCTTATGAACATCATAATTGAATGTCCATTAGAATAAAGAATAACAGAACTTAAGAGGAAGAAGTAGAGATTGCTATGGTGAAGGATGTTGGTCCCTTAAGGTATGGTCACTCAAGAGATGGTGAATTGAGTGATTAAAATTTTTTATAATTTTAATTAATATTCTTAATTAATTATTTTATTTAAGAATATATATTTGATAAATATTATAAATTATGCTTGAGATTAATAATTAATGTAAACTACAAGATATAACAAAAATAAAAACAATGGGATTTGGTGTCTCCACACACATTTAGTCTACGCTCCCAAGATCTAACCACCATTTGGGCTCCACTAAAATAATTTCACAAATGTGAATACTATTTCACATTGAAAACTAGATACACACTTAGATTACAACAAGTTTTGGAAAACCACTACACCAAGTTTTTCTCCCTATTTTACTTTAGAAACTAGATACACATAAATTTTAATGGTTCTAGAAAACCTAAATAAGTATTTACAATTAATTTATCTACACTTGAACACAAATAAACAATTAAACACAAAAATATATAAGACAATAATATTTAAATAAAATAAATAAATTAGTGATTTCGGAGAAATTCGGAGTAGACTCGAAAATATTTTTTTCCTCTTGTCTTGATATCTCAAAAAAGATATTAGAGGGGGTATTTATAGGCATTTTAGCTACTTTTTCAAGGGTCAGAAATTTGACCATTATGACAGAAAAATTTAGAAGTATACTTAAAATTAATATGTGCATTTATATAACTAATGAGGCTTATAGATTTACTCACACATGTGCAAGGATAACCTTAAGGTGTTGGGTTCAAATCATTGGGTATACACCCAATTTGTTAATTTTTTTTTTTGTAAAACATATGTTATAAAAATATTTTATAAATTAATCTAAAATATATTTAAAAAATTATTTTTAATAAAAAATAATATTTTTGATAATACATGAAAATATTTTATAAATTAATCTAAAATATATTTAAAAAATATTTTTAATAGGAAATAATGTTTTTAATAATACATATGCTATAAAAATATATTTAATAAATTAATCTTTAAAAATATTTTTAATAGCAAATAATATTTTAAATATTTTTTGTAATACATATACTATGAAAAATATTTTATAAATTAATCTAAAAATTATATAAAAAATATTTTTAATAAAAAATAATATTTTTGGTAATTCACATGCTATGAAAAAATATTCTATAAATTAATTAAAAATATTTCAATACTATAATTAATATATTTAATAAAAATAATTTTTTGTTAATCACAAAAAATATTATAATTTGTATATTAAAAATTTCTCTTTTATTAATCATCAAAATTTAATTAATACGAACAAATTAACTCAACAAATGATGCCATTGGGATGATGGAGGATTTTTCTAATAAAAAATACTCTAATACTACGAGAAAGTTTGAAATGTAAAACTCTTTGATCTCTTATTCGGATTAGACATACATATATTATAAATGGTAACTGTCTCTATGAAAGCAGTTAAACAAAAAAAAACCTAATTTAAAAAATAAATAATTATATAATAAATCAATTAAAATATTCTTATTATTTTGCCTAACTGTATATTTCTGCACATAATTTTTAACACAAGGCACTGAAATATCTGGCCAAGTGCTGAAAAAAGTGGGTTAAGGATTTGGACACTGCCTAACGAACGTAAAGAGAAATATGGTAAACGGTACCTGCATTGTTTAGTGATATATATTGTGTGATTCATTTGGATTACCTTTTCCTCTTTGGTCAAGTCATTTTCATGTCCTAAAGAATATTGTAGGAAACAAAAATGTGGTGCATGAATTCAGCATCGATTTATAAGCCAAGATATCGATGAAGCTAAATGAGTATAAACAAAAACAGAGTGTCCCGAAAGGTATGTGACTGCCTAAGTTGATCATGACATATCCTAAAACTATTGGGTACAACAATTCTAGGTATCTATCAGTGAGCATTATGTTTGGTACATTCAATTTATCCTTTTCATACATTATTATTTTCTAAATAACAAGTCTGACAGGAGGTGCCATGGATGTGGACACCGGACAAATATGCAACAGTGGGTTCTAGAGTTTGGTCAAGCACTAATCAGTATGTCTAACAAAGAAAAAGACGTTTTACACTATCTACTAGAAAATTTTCAGGATCAAGTTCTTGCTTCACCTATGCTTGAATTGCTGACACCTTCAACATAATAACAATTTATCAGTAGATATATGCAGTGTAAATATATATTACTTGAAATGGGCGATCCACCTCTTTATTCACATATTTCATTTCATTCTGGCAGTCACATATCATAAAACCAGGATCCCTTGCGACCTACAGTCTACAGTATAATATAAGCTGATAAATATCAGTAAACAAAGGATTTAAACTCATAAATTTTCAACAGCATGAGAATTGAGGAAGACAAAGATCATGGTAATGTTTCTTAGCCAGTCCCAACTTGAGGGGAGCAACTTTCCCGCCAAAATACAATTGATGACAAGCTGAATAAAAGGGATAGTGTAATAAGATGATTTGGAAGATGATCTCAACTACAGTCTAGGAACCGTACATAGCACCAACTATGGGGAAGCCAGATTAGAATTGGGTGCTCACTTGAAGATGGTGCTAGAATCATTTTAAGGAAGCCAAAAAGTTGGATGTCGGAGCTAGATGTTTCAATGATCAAAAACCTCTCAATGTTTATGTCATCATCATTGTCAACTGTGTCTTATTCTAACTAAGATGTTTATCTCATCATCATCGTGAGCTGTACCTTATCCTAACCAAGTTAAAATGGGTGACACAAGAAGTCAATTGACAATACAAATCTATAAAAAATAATAATTTCTTTTGAGATATAGCATAAAAAAAAGAAACTATTATTGAAATATGTGAGAAATAAACCACAGTTACGTACCAGAACTAAAATTTCTATAGCAGAAATATATCCAATGTAGAACTTGCAAAAGATAAATATACAAGAACTTTTCAGGCTTAACCATCACCGTAATAATGAAATGCCAACAAGAAAGTACACTGGTATTTCTTCTTTTGGAAGGAAGACCATGCGAGCTGAAAATATGGCGAACAAGATAAAGAAGGAACCAGAACTAAAAGACATTAAAGAGCTAGAAAAAAGAATTGCTAAATTAAGGAAAAAGATATTACAGATCTCTGTTACTTGTTACGTGCCATTGCACTTGATTGGCAACTACAATTACTTTCTTAAAAGGAAAGGGAATGTGTGGGATTATCTTATAATCATATATACACACACACAGAGGGAAAAACCAGAAGACTGTCAGAAATGCTAACCAAGTGCTCAAAAAGGGACTATAAGTGAACCTCAAAGTGCATAGACCCTCTTACACTCATTGTTTGAAAACTCTGAATCTGATACCACCGACACAGACCATGACTGTGAGTTGCTACGCCTTGCTGACCTGCGGTTACTTCTCAAATTGGATGACTCGATTCGGTGCCTAATCACCCAATAAGACATTGTCCCCAATGTGGCTGTCATGATAATTGTACCTATTACTGCGACTCCAAATGCCAACCACCTCCCGGAATCCCCGACAACAATGAAGGACATGGCAAGGAAAGCCACTGACACGAGCACACAAGCCAACCACATTAGCTTGTTAATAACAGCCATCATTTGCTTCTTAGCGTTCCTTTCTACAGCTACAACTGATGTCTGAACAACCACAACAGCCAAAGATATGAAGAGAGCAAGTGAGTCAAATATGATGAATACTGTGAATGCTGTGTTGGGAGCAATATTTGCTTCTCCTAGAGATTTTCTAGGACCAATATTTTTGGGATCAACATACTGGCCAGGGACAGTAAAAATGGCAGCAAAGGCAACAGTTGCAATAAGAACGGCAACAATTGTGGTGGAGCTGATAGCATTATTGAGCCCTTCCTCATGCATTTTGTTGATCCTCTTAGCTATACCCCGTACACGCTTTCGCGTTTGGCATGCTTGCTCAAGCTGGTTGTGCACCTCATGTTTTATGTCACTTACGGTTTGTTTTAATTCCTTGGCTGAACTTGCTTTAGGCTTTGACCCTATGGATTTTGCACTCTGAACTCCATGCTCTTGTAGGAGAATTGCTATATTTGAATGCCCTGATTTCTCAGCAGTGTCAAGAGCAGTTTCTCCTGATTTGTTAATAGCGTCTTTATCGATTTCCTCATGATTTAGTAGTGCCTGAACAATCTGTAGAAAAGCATAGGGTCAATATGAGGACTTCAAAATTTATCTAGAGATTGAATCTTTTCTTAAAGAACATTAATTCTTTAGCTGCTTCGATGCAGATTGGGCTTATAGCAGACATCTGACTGTGTCATGCTCCAAATTTCAATTGTAGCAACAGGTTCCTAATCTGTATAGTAGAGGTAGATGCAGAATATGACATGCCATCTTATATCATGTTTTAGTAGAAACTGATCTGCACAATAACATTTATCACAAATACATAGCAGTTTGAGTTGCAAGAATTTTCCTGGTGTTTAAACTTGTGCAAAAATGAAGACTTTGGCATGACTACTATTACCCATATTCTTCTCATACTCTTAACAAAATAAGACTGGATTACTGCATGTACTATGGAGTTTTCCCTGTGTGTTGGGGAAAAAAATGAGGGCATTGTTTGGGTCCTGGCACTGCTGTTTCCAGAATTCTTTAGGGACAATCTTTAGTTGAGGACATTGTTTATACTGACACTTTTTCTATGCCAATTTGCATAAGTCTTACAGCAAATGTTAAGACATGCTTTTCAAGTACTTAGAAGTTGTTATCAGCACTTTAGCTCCTTCCTAATTATGGGGTGGTGATATAGTAATGGTAACTGAAAAACACGAAGAATAGGAAATTCAACCAAACTTCAATAAGCAGCAAAAGGAGATGGCAATGTTGGTTCACCATCAATATGCTAGCAATTACAAAAATTAGAAATTTATTTGACCAAGAAGTCACTTAAATTTGATATTCGGCTGTTACTTTTTTGTATGTCATTAACTTACTGCATTCAAACATTTGGTCCACGCCCTCAAATATAAAAACTGAACTCTGATCAAGTCCTCCCAGAATGAATTTGTTGTGGTTCCATGGCTATATCAGTATCCAAAGGGGAATGTTCAGTTATTTACCTGTGAACGACCCTTTCGAGTGGCAATGTGCAGTGGAGAATTGCCCTTGTTGTCAGCCATTTTTATCAAAGCAGCATTTAACTGAATGAGCTCATCAACCACCTCAACACTCTGCCCCTTAGCTGCCATGTGCAGAGCCGTCTGCCCCTTCTTATCAATCTTCAGTGCAATTCCTGGTTCTTTTCTCAAGAGGGCCTTCACAACCTCCAAACGTCCATTTCTTGCAGAAGAATGCAAGGCAGTCTTAAGGTTGTTTCTGGTTATGGTAGCCAGGCTGTTTTGTTCTTCCAACAAAAAATTAACTATTTCAATGTGGCCTTGTGCTGCAGCAGTATGCAAAGGTGTGGTGTAGCTTTGATCAAATGTCATAGAAAGATCAGGACTGCACTCCATGAGTATCTTCAATATCTCTGGAACATGTTTACATATAAAAAATTTAACAAAAATATTCAACACTGAGGATGAATTATGTATCTTTGCTAATATTAAGAAGCTGGTAGTAACACCAAGTAAGGGAAGAATTTTAAGTACTCACTAAAATGTTCAGAAGTCTCAAATACACAATTTTTATTGCTATCACAATGAATTTTGAAAACAATGTCACATCATTAAAGTTCAGTTAGAGAATAGAATTAATTTTTTCTCAACTTCATCATATGCAGCAGCAACACGTTTAAATAGTGCTTGATTTTGATAACTCAAGGATATCACAACTTTAGGAACAGCATGAATGTTCTTTACGAACTTACCCAAGTTTCCTTGCTTAGCAGCAATATGGAAGGCATCATACCCATTTTTAGCTTTGATGCCAGCAGATGAAACATCATAATACTTCAGCATCTCCTTCACCAAATCAGTATAACCATATTCAGCAGCAACATAAAAGGCAGTTTCACCGGATTGATTCTGCTTGGATAAAAACTCCTTCAACTCTCCATCTCCTGTACTAGTGAGTATCCCCAAAGCCGCTTTCAAGTCCCCTGCTCTTGCAGCTGAATGCAAAGGGGTGTCCTCTTTTTTCCCGGTCAATTGCTTCACCATCTTCTTCCTGCCAAAGCTCTGCTGCCTCATCGGAGCCTCCATCGAACTCAATTTCACTGAAAGATTCCCCTTCTTGAGGTATCAAATTGTGAATTGCGCATCAAAGGAGAGAAGATAAACTGGCCCACTATTGCACATGAGGAACATGAGAAGAGAGGTTTTGACTTCCAATACTCAAAATGTCAAATTCAGGATATCCATACAATTCGATATTCTCTCCACACGAATACCCAGCTTCTTTCCTGTTCATAGTCCAACCGTTTGAATCATCACCACCATGGGAAACGGGACCAAAAAAAAAAAGAAGTAAAAATTTTCAACCAAACATGTAAAATTCAGAAGACAATCTTTAGGTTTTTTAACTATTCAAAGCCAGTGACGAAGGGATAGGGAACAGCGCAACTGGGTTAACATCCAGAAGATCAAAAATCAGCAGTACAGCGTGAAAGTTCATGAGAAATTTACAGATACTCACTTGGGGTTTGGGGAGGAGTAACCTTCCAATCTCTCAATCCATCTCGCGAAGCGGTAAGTGAAGAATCAAGTTAACTCGTTAAGGAATTGAAGAGCATCAATCTATAAAGGGAAACACAAAGATCATTTTTTTTTTGCAGCGAGCCAGCATGTTGGGGAAGACAAGAACATGGGAATCATACCCGCAGAACGTGAGATTCAATATTTATACCGCACAAAGGTTAACTGGTTCCTGACGTAGCAAAATAGTAACCAGTGGCAGGAGTGGAGTTACCGGCTACTATTTACTGAATCAATTAAATTTATTAGTTTGATTTATTATTATTATTTTTTGCATTGATTTTATTTGATTAACTTTTTTAAAAAATTTAACTTTTGATTTATGATTCAATTTTTTAGGTGAAAGAATTGAACTAATCAAAATGATTGTACTTTAAAATGATATTGCTTTAATATTTATAAAATGATATTTTTTTTAATTTTATATATTTTTTATAGATTATTTCAAATTTTTATATTCTTTTAACTTAATTTATACAGTTTATATTCAATTTTTTAATTGTCAATAAATTTAATTTTTTAAATTAATATCTCAATTTGATTCAATTTTATTTTTTAATTAATTAGATAATAGACCTATCTGCAAGAATCAAGGTCTCGAAAAGCACATTCACCATATTAAAACAGTTTATTAACACCGTGCAATCCGGATGTATTTTTTTTTTAAGAATATTAATGTCATTTTCTGTTTTAAAGAGGAAAACAAAAGGTAAAAACTCTACAGCCTCAATCATTAAGACTTACTTATCAACAACACGTAAAAGAGATAGATAGGATAGAATAGATCAGATCTGTTGTGTTGTGTTGTGTTGCTGCTGCTGGCGTTAAATTTTGTCAAACGTGAGCCAGCAGGCAGGAGAAAGGAGAGTGGAGCCCGCGCCTGTCCTCTCACATTTACCCGCGTCGGGCCAGGCTGAAAGGCCATACGTGTGATTGTGTTAAACACACAAAGGAAAAGGAAATTGGAGATATATTAAAGTTTACTTTATCTAATAATCCACCAGACGGCCAGCCTAAACTACTGCCCTCACTGCTACTGCTGCCGCTGCGGCGTTGGCTTTCCGAAGGTCAATGGCTTTACAAAGCAGGAATCAGGAAAAACAACCACCCATCACCATCTATTGGTGTGAACGCAAGAAAAATTTTACTTTCTTGGGTGCAATGTATGATTTTTGATTGAGACTCGTGAAAAGGAACGCACCACCCACCCCAATCTCAACCATAGTTGGACCCTAGGGTTAGTTAACCGTGTTCCTTGCTAAGAGCTTCTAATTGTTTCGAAATTATATATATATATGGAGTAATGTTAATTTTACAGTCAAATTGATCAGCCATGTTATTTGTATTGGGGGGAGTTTGATAAGTGAGTATATAAGAAGATATATAGTAATATTTTGACATCAAAATATTGTGATATATTACATTTTTATTTATCCTATTCTCTGTCTCTTTCCTCTTTCATTTTTCCTGTCGCTGCCCTTTTCATTGTCGTTCTTTGCCTTAGCTGCCTCGTCGCTGCATTCTCTGGCAACCGACTCGCCTCTCGTCATCCCCTCGCCCTAATGCAATGGTGAGATGACAAGGCGACAGTAGCAATGGCAAGAGCAGGCCAGACGGTTGAGGCAAAGAACAACAGCGAGAGAGTTGGCGACGAATGGTCGGTTACAGCGACGATGACTATGAAAAGAAGAGAAGAGAGATGAGAGGTTGCTGGAGAGAAAAGAGACAAAATGGTTATTGAGAAATGAGAGAAAGAGGCATAATCGTCCTTCAAATCACCTGTAAACCCACATGTAAAAATTTTATTTATACAAATAAATTATTATTAAATTGATACTTTATTAATGATTAATTAATTAATGAGATGTCAATACGAATGTTAACCTGAATGTACAAGTAACATTACTTATATATTTTTTTAAAAGAATTTATAAATTATTTTAAATTTATAAATATTGTTTAGTTTTGTTATCAATTTTTTTATCTATTCATATATTTTTTTTAAAAGAATAAAAATATAAACATTGAATTTCATAAACTTATTGTTAACTAGTTGGTTGTTTAGTTAGTTAAAGAGAAGGGTTTCTAATCCAAACAAATCTATTCTCATTCCGAGCTTTATTCTTTAGTTACAAATTATAACTCTAAAAGACCCTAATTTTATATGACCAAATCATTTACAGATTGGATGAATACCCACCAACTAGATTTACCATATTATTGTTATTATTATTATTATTATTATTATTATTATTATTATCTTTTAAAAGAAAATCAAAGAGCAAAAGAGACTGCGTTTCTTCTTCTTGAGCGTGGCATGATATGATTGGATTGGATTATAATATTCGAAAATATTATATTAATATTTTAGATTATATGTCGTGTAATATAAATATATAATATAATATATTAATATAAAAATCAAAGCAACATATATTATTCCACAGCCGCAGGGAAGGAAGGGGCAGTTGACTCGGCATACATAAATAATAAAGAAAAAAAAGCTTGGTCAAGCGAGCGCAGCCCGCCTCCATTTTGGCCCTTTTCGTGACGCGGATTTGCATAAAAACTCTGTTGCTTTATGGAACCGCCATGATGGTTGGACGGGTTCTCCAATAAAATAAAATTTTATAAAAATATAATAATAAATTTATTTAATTAAAAATACCGTGATAAGCCATCTGAATTTATAAAAAAAATAAAATAATTAAATAATATAATTTTTTTTTTTTGTGTAAACACTCTAGTATTTAAGTTAGATATTAAAAATTATGAAGAGTGTATTAAAATCAATTTCAAAGACGTGTCTTTTCTAGAATGAGTATATGTTTTTTTATAAAGTGATATGGAGTAATATTAAATAATTTAAAATTAAGATTTTTATAGATAATATTTATCTTGACATTTTGAAATCCATTAAGATTACGATTCTTACATTTTTTAACCCGTTAGGATTAAAATTCTGACATTTTGGAACCCATTAAGATTAAGATTCTTATAAATGATGTTTATTTTAATATTATAAAATTCTTTATGCATAATTGTTTATCAATTTCTTAGAATCTTTAGAAAGATTTTTGAATGTCAGAGTTCTCTAATTTGCACTTTAGTGTGAGACCACTCAATTATGGGGAAATTTACACCTTTAGCCCAAAAAGATATTTTGGGATTTTGCCTATGATATAACAATTGCTTTCTACTTCTTTATTTGAGTTTCTCGAATGAAAGAGTAGACTATGTCGTGCCTTGCCTTTGTTTCTCTTTCATTTCTCTTTTTCAAGATCGTTCTCGTGCTTTTTACACTTCGATTTTTGGCATTTATTGCTTTTGATTTTGGGTAATCCTAGTCTGCTAGATCGTTCTTACGCTTTTGTGTTTTTTATTTTTTTAATTTGATTTCACACATTTTGCGCTTTTGAGGTTAGGTTTTCCCTCTATTGTTCTCACAATTTTTTGTGTTTTTTATTTTTTGAATTGTTCTCGCTCATTTGTGCTTAGGTTTTTCTATTATTCTCCTGCTTTTGCGCTTTGATTTTTTGAACCATATTCGTGTTTTCGTACTTAGATTTTTTGAACCATTCTCACGCCCTCGCGTTTCAATTTTTTGAATCGATCTCACAATCTTCAATATTTGCATGTGTTTGAGGTGAGTCCTTGGTCCGTTGATGCAAATAACCCCCAAACATCTGGACAATCATGGTGGTAATAACTTTTGTCATGTGTGTTCGAGGCGAGTCTTCTATCTGTCAACGTTATCAACCCCCAAACATCTTAACAAACTTTTTGGTGATAACTTTTGTCACGTGTGTTCGAGATGAGTCTTTCGTTCGTTGACGTTATTGACCCCTAGACATTTTAACGGTCTTGTTGGTAATAACTTTTGTCATGTACGTTTGAGGTGAGTTTTTCGTCTGTCGACATTATAGACATCTTAATGATATTTTTGTCATAATGTTGCGGCTCCCAATTTCGTGTGTATATGCTTGCTAGAATTGTGGGCAAAATGCTTAGAGAGAATTTTTATATTTTGTTTTCATGGTTTAGAGTAGTGCTTAGGTCCGGAATTAGAAAGAATATCCATATTTTGTTTTCGTGATTCGACGTAGCACCTACATTTACACTTAAATTTTTTTTACATATTTTGTTTTCGCGGTTTCGGGGTAACGCTGACGTCCGCAATTAGAAAGAATATCCATATTTTATTTTCATGGTTCGGCATAATGCTTATGTCCACAATTAAAAAGAATATTCATATTTTGTTTTCACGGTTCGGCGTAAGGCTTACATTCGCAATTAAAAAGAATATCTATATTTTGTTTTCGCGATTCGGTGTTTTATCTACGTTCACAACCAAAATATGTGCCAAGACTAAAAATTGGGCTGGTGAACAACATAATGACTTCAAGGGATGCGCTTGCCTTTTTCGTGTGTTGTCGAGGGATCCAGCAATGCATAAATATTAAACAAAAGAGCAAACTATTAAAAAGATTATCACATACGTGTAATGTCTTCTTTCCCAATTGATTTGATTAGGCTTCTTGTGGCTTGAGATTGTGTGAGAGCTGTTGTAGCATTCATAGACTTTTTAGACGTTTCCATAGGCGGTGCCAATTATTGTTGCTAAGATACAATAATAAATTTATTTGATTGAGAACGTCGCCGTTAAGTCACCTGAATTTACAAAAGGAAAACAATCAAAGGGCACGAGGAAGTCACTACGTAAACACTCTAATACTTAAGTTAAACACTAAAACTTATGAAGACTATATTGAAACTAGTTTCAGAGGCGTACATTTTTTGAAATAAGTGCCTACTTATTTATAGAGGGATATGGAGTAATCTTAAGTAACCAAACATTAAGATTTTTTCATAGATAATATTTATCTTAACATTCTGAAACCCATTATGTAAGACCCTGTTTCAGCATAAGGTTGCCACGTAATTTTAGTAAAATTAAAATATCAAAAGTTGGCTTAATAGCAAAATAAATCGTCGAATTGACTGTAGGGAATGCCCCAGAGTGTAATTGGCTATAAAAAATGATATGGTCTCAATGAGCGTTCCAAAATAAAATTTATGGTATTAAAAGGAATCGAAACTGAGACGATTTTTGGTACAGTTAAAATGCAGCTTAGATTCAAGCTGAAAAACTGAATTATCATAGGAGTCTCCCGGGAAGTCAACGAAAACCTAAGGGGGCTTCGTTTTTTCGTAAAGATCAACCCTGAAGTGGTTTTAGGATGAAACAAATGTCTGGTGATGGTGCATAGACGAAATTGTCCTTATCGAGTAAGTTTGAAATTATTAATTTAGGATTTAATGTATCGTAACGCAAATTAATTTGTCATTTGAGGATAAAATTGCAATTAGGGAATTGGCAAAGTGAAATAGAGATGGAAAGTGAGATTTAAATGTATAATCTTTTATTATTATAATATAATATACAATTATATATATATATATATATATGTGTGTGTGTGTGCCGTGTGTGTGCTCGTGTGATGGCAAGAGGAACAAAAAAGTTGCATAATGGAGGCATGTGGGGCTGATTTACGGGTTGTTAGATTGGGATGTTGTGTATACGAGTAAGCTGGAGGAAGTTTCTGGGAAACCTCATATATATATATATATATATACTTATAAGAGAAGAAATGGGAGACTTAAGAAAATAAAAATATAGAGAGTAGCCACAAGAATGAGAACAAAGAGCAGAGGGCCGAAACAGGGAAGAGAAGATTGAGAGTTTGAGAGAGAGGGCTAGAGATGACTCGCTGGTGCTCGTTGCAGCCGCAAGCAGCCATAGCAGCAAGCTCCAAGCGGCCATGGCCGCAAGCTCGAGCATAGCGAGTAGCCAGCAAGTAGAGGAAGGCCGAGCAGCAAGCTTCCAACAGCGAGCAGTGGAGTAGCAGGGGTGAGAAGCCTCAATAAAGGTCGGTGCGACGGCCGTAGGGGGTCAAAGTTGGCCAGACATTAGCTCGCAGGAGCTGCGAGCAACGCACAGGGAGGCCGGCCATAGCCGCGAGGCAACTCGGCCTGTGGTGTATGCGTGCGGGCGGAGGTCGGCGCGATCGGTGGCAACTGGGAAAGACGGCGGCAAGGCAGGCGACGACGCTCGTGGAGAGCGGAGGAGGCCGTGGGAGTAGTGGCGGAGTTAAGAAAGAATTTTAGTCCGGACCAAATTATAATTTTAGCCCTGTCCAAATTATAAAAAATTATAATTATCTATAGTAATATATATAAAAAATAAAAAAAATAAAAAAGTCAGCTGGGGCCAAGGCCCCGCTGGCCAAAGTGTGGCTCCGCCATTGCGCGGGAGGCGCTGGTTCGTGTACGTAGGGGGAAGCTAAAGGATAAAGAAGATGAATAGGAAAGAAAAAAAGAAAAAGAGAAAAAAAAAACAAAGAAAGAAAATAGAAATAATAAAAGAAAAATTCCAAAAATTTTCTAGAAAATTTTAGAAAAATAAGAAATTATGTTTCGGTAATATTTCGAAGATTTTTGGCAAGAAAAACTATTTGGGCTGCGTTTCGAGGTGGTGCACAAAAATTGAGGCGGTACACGAAAATCGAGGTAGGGTGCGAGAATCAAGGTGGAGCACGAGAATCAGGGCAATGCACGAGAATAGAGGCAGTGCACGAGAATCGCGATGTTGTGAGATAATCGAGGTGGTACGCAAAAATCGAGGATTTGCACGTGTTTCAAGGTTAGGGCACACATACTGAGGATGCCTGAGAGGCTAAGTCAAGGTGAGTAAAAAATTCCTAAAAAAATTCAAAAATTCAGAAATATTATTTTATGAATTTCTATAGTGAAATATTTGAGAATATTTAGTTCGGATTTATTGAAGAATAATAGGAAGAAATAGAGAGAAAAATAAAGAAAATACAAGAAATTAAGAAAAAATAGGTTTTAATGCTTATTTAAATAAATATGATGATTAGGGTGGTTTGAGATTTAAGTTGAAGCGACTTGTGCGAATTTTGAGGTTGACATGCAAATTGAGATGATGCACGTAAATCGAGGCAGTCACACACTTTTGGTTAAAAGCACGCTTCTCGAGACTTAAGCAAACTTCAAAGATAAGCTAGTTTTCTCAAATTTAATTTATTTATGAAAGGTATTTTCTAAAAACATGCCCTACTGTTTGAAATAATATGCCTATATGTTGATATGATGTATGCTTCAAAGTATGTTTTGGCATGTTGACATGTTATGTTGAGATGCATACACACATAAATGTTACCATCCATCATGCATTGCATATGTTTGAGAGTACGGACAAGCAACGTCGGCTCAGGTCAGTATGAAAGTTGTTACGTCTGCTTAGGTCAGTATGAAAGTTGTTAATGGCTTGTCGGCTCAAATGGCCAAGTGGAAAGGATATTGTTGCATTTTGCATTCACGCATGCAAATTTATAAATAAATGCTAACTTAGATAATTCATCATCTAACCCGGGTAATATCCCTAGAATATTCAAACGTTTTAGATCGAGATTGTAGCAGATACGATGATGAATGAGGCATGAAATGACACTTAACAAAGTGCATGATGAATGAATGATGAATTGAATGATGTTATGTAGCCCATGTATTTAAGTTCTGCTACTTTGTACTCTGAACGTTTTGAAAGTCAATGATGTAAGATATAATTTATGGTTGACGTTTGAGGAATGATAATGTATAACCCTATTTAGGGTTAATGTTGGTTGAGAACTTATGTTATGTATGAAGTTATGTTCCATTGATGAATAGCATTGTATTAAGGATTAAGTTCAAGAAACGGTGATATAAGAGTTGATTTATGATTAATGTTAAGATGTCAGGTTCGATTCTAGCTTCCGCATTTGATGTATATGATGATTCTCTTTTAAGATAAATATATGAAAATTTTAGAATTGATAAGAGCAATTATATGGTTTAGTCGTTGTTTAAATAAAAAAAATTATTATTCTAGAATTGTCTCAGTTTATAACATGCTCGAGAAAGTGGAGTATTACACATTATGATTACAATTCTTACATTTTTGAACCCATTAAGATTAAGATTATGACATTTTGGAATCCATTAGAATTATAATTCTTATGAATGATATTTATTTCAATATTTTGAAATTTTTTTAGAATTAAAATTTTTTATGAATAATTGTTCTCTTTTTTGAAATATTCAAAGAAATTTTTAAATATGAGAATTATCTAATTTGGGTATTGGTGTGAAACCCCCCATTTATGGGGAAATTTACACATAACTTGGGCTTTTGGGTCAAGTTATCTTTAGCCCAAAAAAATATTTTGAACTTTTGAATTTTGTATGTCTTTTAATGAACTTTTACCTATAACACAATAGTAGTATTAGTCCCCACCCCTTTTTTTTAAGAAAATGAAAAATGAATAGATATTGGTCACATGCTTGAAAAAAATACATTATTAATTTTATTATGATAATTAATTTCTTTTACCATGGCTAAATATAAGAGTTAATTTCACGAAATCTACTAAATTTAATTTACAAACATATAATGTGGTTAACATTTTAAGCTTTTATGATTTTATTTTTTTAACCACCCCCTCGATTAGGTCATGGACCCAAATAGAATGTCTTTGATGTTAGATTTAAATCATGAGGAATAAAGATAATTCGTAAAGACATGACATATATATCAACAATAAAACTAGAGATATCAATTAAAAGTAGCTTACGGTAGCTATATATATAGATATAAAATGAACTTGGTCAATCAAAGTTTTACCCTAAAATCAAAAGTAAATCACATTGAGAACCACAATATCCTGAATGAAGTTTTACCCTAAAATGAACTTGGTCAATCAAATTCACTTTTACGGATATCTATTCTGGCTTCTGCACTGTATGGTCAGTCGATGAATGTGAAAGCTCAATACCAAAGTCTAGCATGACCATTCCCAGACTTTAATTATCTTGTAAAAAAGCAGCCTACAAATAAGGTGGGATTCCGTAACACAGCATCGATCTGGAGTGAGCAACTACATATTGAAAAAATCAAGAGGCTAAGTAGTGTGTTTGTTGCAAACATGCCAGACAAACAAAAGAAGCACCTGTTCTGTTCATAACGCTGTTTTCTGAGCAGATGTTTCTCCAGTGGAGGAACCATTGAGATAGAGAAAGAGATTGTGTGTCAAATGACTGGGCTTTGCTGTCCCCTTGGCCGGGATATTGACCATATGTTAGTTGGTGGTTTTGGACCGTGCCAATCCTGTCTTCTGGTTATCCAAGTATATAAGCTTCATCGAAGTACTGATAAGAATCATGTTAGAATCCAGCATAGGAATAAGCGTTAAAGCAATAAAAGAACCATCCGCATGCCATGAGAGGCTAGAGTAGATTGAATGAGAGCTTTATGACAATCTAGAACAGCCATTAGGCTCCCTAAGCAGCCTTACCATAAGCAGACCGGCTATTCAGCAATTTGAAAACATCGTGTGACCCATAAAATGCATGTGCCTCCAGTAAAATTACTACAGGATACCCTGCCTCTTGTCTTTTAGAAAAAACGAAATTACTAGCATTGAGGATCATGCACTTGTTGGGAATGGGAGAGAAAGGAGACTCACAAGTAAAAAATAAGGACGAAATAATAGAAGATGGACACAAGAATTTTACGTGATTTGAGAAACTCCTATACGACCATGGAATTACTGCAGTATTTTCACTATGTGAAAAATTAAGAAGGTGTATATGGAAGATTATCTATACCAAAAAAAACTTGTACTTGCCACTGGACATGAAGCTGCAAAACATGAAGAACAAGGAATGAAAGATGCTAGATCGTAGAGCCTCAGAGGCAGTTCATCTCAGTTTGACGAGATTTGTTGCCTTCAATGTCAAAGATCAAGATACAACTGTAGAACTCATAAAAGCTCTCTCTAACATGTATGAGCTGTCTTATGCAACCCACAAGGTATTTTTGATTAAGAAGAAGTTTAATTTAAAAATGCCAAAAAATGGTAATTTCAGAGAACATCTTAATTCCTTCAATGAAACCAATGATCAATTAAAGTCAATGGAAATTACTTTTGCTGATGAAGTTGAAGCCAATGCTATTCTTACTACGATGCCAGAGAGTTGGTAGTCTATCGTATAGTCAATTAGTGCTTCTTTTGGGAAAAATAAAATGGTATTCTCAGAAGTTGTAGACATGATCATAACGGAGGAAATTAGAAGGAAAGAAGAAGGCACTGTGGAAAAATGGGGCACTTTAAATCTGAATCTAAAGGCCCAAAGAAAGGAAACGACAAACATGCCAATGCAAACATCGTGTCAAATGATTCAGATAATGCTCTCATATGTTCTATGGAGAGCAAGACAGAATCTTGGGTGCTAAATTCAGGGGCTTCATTCCATGCTACCTCAAACAGGGAAATGTTTGAGAACTATGTCTCAAGAAATCTAAGAAAAATGTATCTCGGTGATGATCAAGCGTGCAATGTCATTGGTCAAGGAGTAATATAGATCAAACTAAATGGATCTGTATGGAAGCTGAAGAACATGAGACATGTACCATGTCTAAAAAAAATATAATTTCTATTGGACAGTTGGTAAAAGATGGTTATGTAATAACTTTTGTTAGAGTCACTTGAAAGATTTCGAAGGGAGCTATGACTGTTGCTCGAGATAAGAAAAATGGAACTCTTTACACAACTATGGATGAAAGTTGCTTTATTCCAGTTGTAGAATGTAAAGAAGATCTAAATATGTGGCACCAAAGGCTTGGCCACATAAGTGCAAAGGGGTTGAAAGTCATGCATTCGAAAGAGAAACTGTCAAGATTGAAATCAGTGGATATTGATTTGTGTGAGAGTTGTATTTTTAGAAAGCAAAAATGGGTGAGTTTCAAGAAAGTAGGCAGAACTCTGAAGGCATCAAAGCTCGAGTTGGTTTGCACAGATGTTTGGGGACTAACGACAGTTTCATCTATTGGTGGTAAGCAGTATTTTATTACTTTTATTGATGATCATTCTAGGAAAGTATGGGTATACTTTATCAACAAAAATCTAAGGTATTCGAAGCATTTAAAAGATGGAAAGCGATGGTGGAGAATGAAACTAGTTTGAGGATTAAAAAGTTGAGTTCTGATAATGGTGGAGAATATGAAGACATTGGGTTTAAAAACTTTTGTTATGAGAGCGAGATCAAGCTCGAAAGGACTGTGCTAGGGACACCACGACAAAATGGCATAGCAGAACGTATGAACATAACATTGATTGAGAGAGCCAGAAGCATGCATTTACATGCAAGGTTACCTAAGTAGTTCTGGGTAGAGGCAGTCAACACGACAACTTACTTACTCAACCACAGTCCATTAACAACCTTAGATTTCAAAATACCAGAAGAGGTTTGGACTGGAAAATAGGTTAGATTTTCACATTTGAAAGTATTTGGTTGTGTCTCTTAAGTGCATATTAGTGATAATTCTAGGAATAAACTTGATGCCAAGTCACTTAAATGCACATTTATTGGTTATGGTGATGATGAATTTGGTTGTAGATGTTGGGATGACTAAAATAAGAAAATCATTAGAAGCAGGGATATAGTTTTTAATGAAAATGTCTTGTATAAAAATATAGACACATTACAGTCCACTAGGCCACAAGATCCAAAACCTATTTACTTTGAGCCCGATAATGTCCTAGATAGTATCATTATTAAAACATGTCAGAATCCACAAGAGAAGGAAATTACAGGACAAGTTATTGAAGAACCACAGGATCATATTCCTATGTTGAGGAGATCTAGTCGACTGCATGTACCAAATAGGAAGTACTTGAGCTATTTGCTACTGATAGATGGAAGAGAACCTGAATGCTATAATGAAGCATGAGAGGTAAAAGATGCGAGCAAGTGGGAGCTTGCAATGGAAGATGAGATGAAGTCTCTTAAATTAAACCAGACTTGGGAGTTAGCGAAGCTACCAACCAGGAAGAAAGCTTTACAGAACAAATGGGTATGTGTTCACAATGGAGACTACAACAGTTAGCTGGATTTCTCAATTGCAAAGGATTGTGTCTCTCTCTACAACTGAGGTAGAGTATGTAGCAGTGATAGAAGCACTCAAGGAGTTTATCCGATTACAAGGTTTGTTAGCAGAAATGAGTTTCAAACTACAAATGAATATGTTACACAATAACAGTTAAAGTGCAATACACTTGGCCAAGAATTCAACATTTCATTCAAGGACCAAGCATATAAGACTCCGTTATCATTTTATTCAAATATTGTTGGAGGATGGAGTGTCAACGCTTGTGAAAATACAAGGCAGCACAAACCCAACTGGCATGTTAACTAAGGCAATCACTATTGAGAAATTAGAGTTGTGTACAACTCTAATTGGTCTTTGAGAATAAAATGAGCTACTGCATTATTTGGGTGTGAAGACAGATTGAAATTAGTCTTCAAGTGGGAGACTGTTAAATCTAAAGTCAACAATTCAAAGGGAGGTTGGAGAAAAGAAGAAAAATGAGCCAAGGTGGACAAACAAAAGGCAAAGAAAAATTAAGCACAAAAGCAAGGCAACCATTAAATATAATAAAAGAGAAGAATTGGAAAAACACGCAGCAAATAGCTGCTGCTTTTGAAATTAAAGCAACAGCCAAATTGAAATGTCCATGCGACACCTACCTTATTTTTTAAAGAAGTGTTCCCTCATTTCGGCGCCAAGCTTGAATTAGAGAGCTGGCAGCCAGCTCATCACAATTTGGGGGTCTATAAATACATACCCCTTTCTTATTAGTTTGTGTAGCTCAAAAGAGAAGAGAGAAAGAGAGAGAGAGAGTTAAGTGAGAAGAAAATTTTTCTAGATGTAATTTGGTTGTGGTCTTGTGAGTAGAAGTATTTGTAAAACACTGTGTATATTTTTTCACATAGTGAAAATACTGTAGTAGCTCTGTAGAAGTAGGGAAGTTTCTCGAACCACGTAAAATTCTTGTGTCCATCTTCTATTATTTCATCCTTATTTTTTACTTGTAACCCTCCTTCTTTCTCTCCCATTCCCAGCAATTGTCCAATAGAAATTAGATTTTTTTTTAGACTGGGTACATGTCTCACGTTCTTCAGCTTTCATACAGATCCATTTAGTTTGATCTATATTACTCCTTAACCAAGGACGTTGCACGCCTGATCATCATCGAGATACACTTTCCCTAGATTTCTTGAGACATAGTTCTCGAACATTTCCCTATTTGAGATAGCATGGAATGAAGCCCCTGAATCTAGCACCCAAGATTCTGTCTTGCTTTCCATAGAACATATGAGAGCATCATCTGAATCATTTGACACGATATTTGCATTGGCCTGTTTGTTGTTTCCTTTCTTTGGACCTCTGCATTTAGATTTAAAGTGCCCCATTTTTCCACAATTCCAACATTTAATATTATTTTCACCTTTGTTGAATTGGCGGCTCTTACATTTTGATCTTTTGTTCCTTGACTTAGATTTACCATGCTGATTGCCTCTGAATTTGTTTCTACCTCTGCTCTTCACATTCAAAGCTGATGCCGAAGTTGAGGAACCTTCTTCTTTCCTTTTGATTTCCTTCATCATGATCATGTCTACTACTTCTGAGAATACCATTCTATTTTTCCAAAAAGAAGCACTAATTGATTGTGCAGTAGATTGCCAACTCTTGGGCATCGTACTAAGAATAGCACCAGCTTCAACTAGTAGCACCAGCTTCAACTTCATTGATGAAAGTAATTTTCACTGACTTTAATTGATCATTGGTTTCATTGAAGGAGTTCAGATGTTCTTTGAAATTACCATTTTCTAGCATCTATCTTTAAATTAAACAACTTCTTAATTATAAATACCTTATGGGCTACAGAAGGCTGCTCATACATGTTGGAGAGAGCTTTTATGAGTCTTGCAGTTGTATCCTAATCTTTGACATTGAAGGCAACATATCTCGTCAAACTGAGACGAACTGCCCTTAAGGCTTTGCGATCTAACACCTTCCATTCCTCATCCTTTATGTTCTACGGCTTCGTGTCCAATGGTAAGTACAAGTCTTTCTGGTACAGATAATCTTCCATTTGCATCTTCCAAAATCTAAAGTTCGTACCATCGAACTGTTAGATATGAGCCCTAAAGACCAATTCTAGTGACACAAAGGGACTCGATCTTATAATTCTTTAAATATTATTTAAATGACAAGTTTATGTTTTATTTAAATTGCAATATGGTTTAAATTATAAAACATACATCCATTAGTATAATAAGGAGTGGATACCATTCTTAAGCGTTAAGAATTCGAGTTACGAATAATCCACAGTTCGTTATACTATAAACATATTCCTGGCCGTAGAATTCCTAATCTGGATAATAGCAACTTGTAAAGGCCAGCACATCGTCTTCTTCCTTATTTAGTATGAGATACTGAAAGATAAGGTTGGTGAGTCTCGTGCCATTCTGTATGAGATATAGAAGGAAGATGAGTGGGTGCTCGTTACAAGAACGAGTTCACTGAACGAGATTGTTAATATTAAATCACATGGATTATTTCTCACGGGTCAATGATTTAATGTTAGCTGCGATTTTTACAACTAGTCCTTAGACCTCAGATATCTGTATATTGGTGGATTAGGATATCAGCGATATTATGTGGTTGTTCTAATCAAGGATAATCATACGTATCTATGTGCCTGATTCAATGATACATGAGATATGTGTACATCAGACATAGAATCTATCACCTCGAGATTTATGAGGAAGATATCTTAGGCGATCCAGTAATCACTTGACGATAAATCCTTGGCTGAGGTAATATAACGATGGAATATGTTCCATACGGGTTGTGTCATAATTAGTCAAGATTGATTTTGGATTTGGTCATATGACCAAATTAAGAGATTCGGCCTACTGACCATGATCTCATATCTTGTCGGGATATAGGATGATAGAGGGACCGTATTGCATGGTAACGTAGTAAAAGGTTCATAATACCTACTTTACAATAAATTGGATAATCATGACATATTGCTAGATGTCACTTGTGATTTACAAGAATTAATTGTTGATTATTCTTGTTGCCAATTTATTTGTGAACCTAGAAGTCCCACCCAAAAAGAAATCACTTTCAAAGAGTAAATAGATAAATTAGTAATTTTATAATTACTAATAATAGTGCATTTATTTATAAGATAAATAAGAATAATTAAATAATTATATTATGAATATAATTGTTTAATCATTAATTGGATTGGGCCTTTTGCTAGCACATTAGGCTGGCCCAATAGCACTATTGGATTCAAGTTAACTTAAATGATTTGGGCTTGACCCAATTACATTAAATGGAATGGGCTTGAGAAGCCCAACCCATTTAATGTATATATAAGCTCTCCATCTCTTCATTTACTTCACTTGAGTCTTCTTGAATCACTTGAAGATTGAGAGAGTTTTGAAGAAGTGTTCTTGAATCCAAAGAGATAAGTTAGAAATTTTTGTGAAAAATTTCTTTACTTATCATTCTCTTTGAAATTCTTGGATAGAAGTGATTTCGGGTGGACCAACTCGACATCCTACACTTGGAGGATTAAACGGAGGGAAATCTGACAGTGAAATCGGATTTCATCAAAAGAGGTAACCTTTCGTTTTTGTTTCCAATTAGTTAACCATAATTTTTGAAAAACGGGATACCTGCAAACTAAATTTTAATTTCCGCTGCACATATGATAAGATCTATATAATCCCAACACGAACTTCTCAATCTTGTATGAATCCTTCTCAGATGCCATTGCTCCTACTCGAATCTCACTGATTCACTATAGCTACCACTATTCACTTGAATAGTAATTGTACGTATGAATAATACCCCTGTATATGTGAACATTATTTAGTATCTTCCAAAGAGTGATTAATAATCTAACTTATTTTCTGATGTGAAGAATCCACTTTTATAGTGACAATTATAGAGCATACAATAAGTAGATATCACCACCCAAGTCAAGCTTTGATACCAATTGTTGGGAATGAGAGAGAAAGAATGAGACTCACAAGTAAAAAATAAGGACGAAATAATAGAAGATGAACACAAGAATTTTACGTGATTCAGGAAACTCTTTTCATCCACAGAGTTACTATAGTATTTTTACTACGAGAAAAAATATACACAGTGTTTTACAAATACTCTCTACTCACAAGACCACAACCCAATTACACCCAAAAAAATTTTCTTCTCACTTTAACTCTCTCTCTACTCTCCTTTGTGTTGCACAAACTAATGAGAAGAGGGGGGGTTCTGTATTTATAGATTCCCAAATTGTGACGAGCTGGTTGCCAGCTCTCTAATTCAAGGTAGGTGTCGAAATGAGGGAACACTTCTTAAAAAAAAAAAAAAAATAGACGCCACATGGACATTTCAATTTGGCTGCTGCTTTAATTTCAAAAGCAACAGTCATTTGCCGTATACTTTTCCAATTCTTCTCTTTTATTATATTTAATGGCTGTCTTATTTTTGTGCCTAATTTTTCTTAGCCTTTTAATTGTTCACCTTGGCTCATTTTTCTTCTTTTCTCCATCCTCCCTTTGAATTGTTGACTTTAGCTTTAACAACACTTACCACGAAATCATAAAATTAAAAATCAGTTTGCTGATGTTGGTAGGCCTTGATAGGCATTGAGAGTATGATTTGGTGCAGTGGTATAAGTAATCACGAAAGATTGTAGCAGAAGGGCCACAATAACCACCGCAATGGATTTAGAGAAGTTGGTGATGATGCGATGGCCAATGTAACGCCCCACTTTTCCCAAGCGAGCGTTGACTCGAGATTTCGGGAATATATATATATATATATTTTCAACATCAAACACACAACATAAGTCTCTCGATACACATACCTTTATCATAATCATTTCCCGACAATCCCTATCGTACCTTCTTAGCATATCAAAATTTAATAATTAATAGACTAAGACGGGTATTATCAATCACATCAGTGGAAGCAAGATCGAAACCTCAATGATATATAACCGATAATTCCTTTTACAATAACCAAATCGATGTTTCACATGAAAATATCAAAGTATTACATAACCTCTGAACATCGTAATCATAGACAAAAACCTACAAAAACTAAACATAGCAGCTACATCTCGATGACATTCTTTCCCTTGGCGCCACTGCATTCACTTGGAACGTTTGAATATTCCAGGGACATAGTCCAAATTAGATGCTGAATCATCTAAGTGAGAGTTCAAAAACATTTTCAGGCAGATATGCAAAACCATATATAAAACCGATAAATCCCGACATGCCCCAGCCTAAGAGAATCCCACATAGCACTTAGCCCTAACCGGGAAAAATGCAATCTCTCTAAAGGCGACACGACCACACCGACCCATTGGCAAACTTGTTAGAACGGGAGGTGCTATGACACACACCAAGAGGGGGGGTGAATTGGTTATTTTAAAAACTTGATTTAAAACTTTGAAATCATTTTGATTGAAAATAAAAATTCAATGCAAGTGAGGATAATGAAAAGAATGAAGGGCAGTGAAGACACAGATTTATAGTGGTTCAGCTTAACCCAAGTCTAATCCACTACCTTAACTCCTCACTAAGGATTTTTCTAACCATCCACTATCAACCCCCTACTCAATCCGAGTAGGTCCTCTAGTTCGAGACTAGGAAATACAACCTCCCACTCAAACGGGCCCTCTAGCTACACAAGTTAGGAAAATAACAACGATACAAATGAAAGAAATAAGCTAAGAGTTAACACTCTTAGTTACAAGTTCTCTCACAATGAAAACAAGGCTTAATAATAAATTTACAATGATAGAACAACAAAGCTTTGGAGAGAAAATACAACAGTGAAGGCGCAAATATTATAAGCTCGAGTAAAAATGATTTGAACTCTTTAGATCAACTCGTTCCCATCCATTAGCCTTCTCTTGATCATCCATGACTTGTATTTATAAGCTTCCCAAGAGATTGAAGAGAAATGTAGCCGTTTGTGACCGTTGAGATTGAAAAACTAGCCGTTGGAAGCTTTCTGTAAAACACATAGTCGACAGAAGAAAATGCATAGTTGACTATTTTTACAAATAAAACAAAACATAGTCGACAGACAAAAACGCATAGTCGACTATCTTATAACACAAAAATCCCATAGTCGACAGATACATATGCACAGTCGACTATTGCAAAAATGTGAAGAAAATTTTGAATTTTATGAACAAAAATAGTCGACAGATGAAAAGCCATAGTCGACTATCCTTACTTGATAGTCGACAGATACAAAAATAGTCGACAAAAGTCTTAAATAGTCGACAGATTAAACCAGCATAGTCGACTATCCTTATGCATAGTCGACTATCCTTATAACATAGTCGACTATTTTCAGGCATAGTCAACAGCATTAAATCACATAGTCGACTATCCTTTTGAAAACATTGAAAACTTAATATATCCTCATTTTGATCTTTTGAAAGCAAGTTGAGATTATCAAAAGTATATTTTGAAACAAAACCTCACTCAACCATACTCAATATTTCTTCCATAGGATTTCATACCTTGCTTTAAAAATCATATATTACAAATTTGTTTTCTCATTCATATAATCCATAGAGATTGATTTTCATATAGTCATTATCAAAACTATTTTATTACCAAGAGTAAAATATCAAAACCAATCCTGCTTAAGAGGGACAACCTCGGCATATGAAACCGGAAATCACCCCATTGTCATTGTTAGGTTTTACGCTCCTACTCAAAAGTATTCCAAAATCCAACGCAACCCTAACCCCAAGAGTATCACATCAGCACTATCCCCGAAATCCACGACACCTCGGCCTTAATGCTATTGCTCAAAGGAACCTGGGGTGGTGTCCACTCTCAGCTCCGCCACTTGAGCCAACAACCGGGGTGGTGTTCACTCTCAGCCCCGCCACTTGAGTACCGTAGGGTGAAGTCCGTCTCAGCCCTGTCTCAAGTGGGTCACATAGTAATAACCCTTGGCACGCATTCCAAGTGCTGACACTCGAGAGCTACGTCACAGGTTAACAACTCACATCCCACATGGACAACACAACATGCCAATGCCGAAAAATCATAACAAGCATAAAATTAACATCTCAATGTATGCAATTTACTGTACAAAATCTAATATAGGTATAAATAATCATTTGGAAAACCATCAATAACCTTAGCCATGGGGATGAACACTCACAGTAAATTAAACCATGCCACAAACAAGTTTTTCGATAGAACCACTCACATTTGCGGCTAAGTTCAAGATTCCTCGAAATGCGTGCCCAACCTTGATTCTCGAGCTAGGCGCTCTATAGTTCAAATTCGAGCCTCAACGATACCCTAGATATTATATGTATTCAAAAGAAAATCAATATCTATTTTTCCAATTTTCTCATAAATTTTCTCTAATTTCTTCCTAATTTTCTCTCGATAATTCCAAATAAATACCTCTCAAGTATTTTTTTCCCAAATTTTTCTCCACAAGAATTAATAAAACAATATTTATAAGCCTCTGGAATTTTTTGAAAATTTTTCAGATTTTCTCATATTTTCTCAAATTTCCATAATTACTTTTCCTTGAGAAAAATTTATTTCTCCTTGATTTCCTTCGAATATCCTCCAAGAAAAATCACCAAAACTCATAAAATAAATTCCTTATCCTTTTGGAATTTTTTCATAATTTTCTAAAAGTCCATATTTATTTTCCAT
Source organism: Diospyros lotus (assembly GCF_014633365.1). Taxonomy (NCBI): domain Eukaryota; kingdom Viridiplantae; phylum Streptophyta; class Magnoliopsida; order Ericales; family Ebenaceae; genus Diospyros; species Diospyros lotus. Next base: position 7,752,046 of record NC_068350.1, read on the forward strand.
TTACATTTCCTTTCAAAAATCAAAAATAATTATTTCCTCAAGAAATTTTCAAGATAAAAATTCATCAAAATAAACTATTCATTTTCCTTGAATTTTTGGATATTTTTCCATAATTTTAATTCCTTTGATTCTATTTTTTTTTATCAAATTTTCTATATTTTCAGCATTTAAAAAAATACAGAAAATACCTCTGGTCACCTTTTTCGGCGACGGCACATCGAAAAATTGAAGCGACGACACCAGGCTGTTCCTCTCCCTTAGTCGATCCCAATGGTACCCATCTTGCTCGGAAAAAACTACCGGAAGCCTTCCAATTTGGCCGAAAACAGACCGCCCAAGCCACCTGCCACCGAACTCCGGCGAGCCAAATTGACATTTGATTCGAACTCCGATTGACACGAAACTTTCTAGATTAGCTACCCATAGCCTTGCGACAAAAATCCCCTTAATAGATCCTTCGATCGATCACTCTACAACCCGATTTAATATTCACGCAATATGTATATATATATACGACTAAATGTATATATATGCGAAAACACCCCCTACACTATTCAAAAAATCCTCAAAATTTGCAGATTTGCTCCTCACAACTTGGGGAACAAAAGCCCTTTATCCCCAACCTCTGATTCGCTCCCAAAAGTGAGAAATCTGAAGTAAAATCTTTGATGCAAACCCTCACCAAAACTCGGCTATTTATAGCCAAATTCGTCTGTTTTTCCGACCAATCAGAGGCCATTGCTTCGCCCTTACGCGACCTTGGCCATGCCCTGTTGAAGAATAGCTTCAATCTCCAGATTTTTCGGCCACAAATCGCGGCCAGATCTGCCATTTCTGAGTAAATTTTTTGAAAATTACAGTTTGGCCCACTTGAAATTTTCTTTTGTATTTTGGTCCTTATCCTCAAGCCTTTGATCTTTCCAGCACCATCACTAAGACCCTCAAGATTACTACTTCTCATTTCTTTCTTGAAACTTTCAAAAAATTACCGTTTTGACCTCCCTCGAGTAAATTTAAAAAATTACACTTAGGCCCGACTAATCGTTTTGATCTTAAATCTACTCGATTCAACCCGAAATCACTTAAGGGTTGTTCTATACATAAAATATTAGTCATAGACTGACTGCACTCTCACCCTGCAATTAAAACACAAAACAAAACACAATAAAAATTTTATATTTTATTTATTTATTTAGGCGAGAGGTTTATACTCGTCAGTGTACGAGTGCAGTTGTAGTTCAAATTTAAATTTATACTTTCTGGATAAGTCCAGGTCGTCCACTGAGAGATTTATTTATGGCAAAAAAAAAAGAATGTCACACACACCCACACGCATTTAGATGGATTGATAACATGATTTTTTATAAATTTTTTAGATAACAAATACTAGAAAATAAAGCAAGACAGAAGTTGAAATAAATACTAAACGTGAGAATATGAAATTGGAAAGTACTTGAGTTAAGACAATTTCAGTGCCAATCCGTTGATTCCCAAATATTAGCATAAAAGATTAGCAACATTAATTTAATTTCATATATGAGGATTTGTTATTAAATGCAATTAAAGATAATGATAGCTTTAGTTTAAGCAATCCCCATACATGATATGCGGGATTCTAATTTAAAAAACTACCATAAATTTAATTACAATTAATACACAAAACAACTAAATTAATCATCCGGGTTTGGGTATGATAGCGTTTCCAGTTCTAGTAACTCTCATGCGTGACATGAAAGCTCTAAGTTAGGTTTACGCTCCAATCCAAACCTAGTGATTTTTCAATAATCAAAACAAACTCATATTGAAGTTTAAACCAATGTTACTCATTTAAAGCGTAGTTTTCTTTGGGAATCATTGGCGTTAGACACTGTCCTTGCCTTAACCCAAGATTAGATTTAGCTACTCATCTCTATTAAATTAATTGACAACAATTTAAATGACATAATTTAAATAACAGAATTTAAATGACAGGAATTAAAATAGAAGAAACTAACCGGCCATTTAGGCGGTAGATAATTAAAATACAAGAATTAAAATTACAAGAATTTAAAGGCATAAACTAACCGTCCATTTAGGCGGTGAACAATTAAATGACAAGAATTAAAATTACAAGAATTTAAAGGCATAAACTAACCGTCCATTTAGGCGGTGAATAATAAAGTAATAATAAATGACATAAGAATTTAAAAGAAGAAAGGAAGAAAGGAAGAAAGTAAGATCACAAGAGAAAATACTAAAGAAAATGAGAGAGAACAAAAGCAATTCTCAAAGAGAGAATTCTAAGGAAATAACTAAACTTTGATTCAAGAATAATAATCACACTTACAAATGCAATCAAGTGATCTATTTATAGGCCACAAGATGCAATACAAACCACACAATTTCAATTATTCAACTAGACATAATTATATCTAATGGGCACTCACACACTTAAAGTTAAATGGATTTTAGCTATAATACACACCTAATATTAAATGGATTTTAGCTAAAATACATACCTAATAAAGCATTCATAAAGTTAAATGGATTTTAGCTATAATATCCACCTAATAGTTAAATGGATTTTAGCTAAAAAACACACCTAATAAAGCTCTCACATAAAAAATAAAAATAGATTTCTATAAATTGGTTTTTAATCTTTATTAGGATAATCCTTGGGCCTTCTCCAAATAATATCTTCCATGGGTTGCTCAAATTGGGCCTTAATTCTTCATGGGCTTGATTTCTTCATGGACTTGAATTCTTCATGGGCTTGATTTTTCCATGGGTTTGATTTCTTCATGGACTTGAATTCTTCATGGACTTTAAGTCTTCATGGGCTTTAATTCTTCATGCCTAAAAAAAAATAAAAATAATTTAATATTATTAATAAATTATATATTATATATATGTATTACACATGGCACATATATATATATATTATATTATATTATATATATTACATGAATGCATATAATGATGTATATGTATTATATATAATTTTATATATTATTATTATTATTATTAAATTTTACTTTAAAATTTCATTTCATTCATTTTTCAATTTAAACTTGCATATAACCATAAAATATATATTAATATCTAATTTAAACTATTTTTAAGATCAAAAGAAGGGTATAATTATAACAAAATTTTTATAAAATTAACCACTAATCATACCCCCCAACTTAAACATTGCTAGTCCCTTAGCAATCAGATTATACACCTGCCAAACTTTATTCACAATAACTGTATGAATGTAAAAATTTCAAATTCGAAACCGAAATGCATAAAATTAAATAAATAATTTAGCATTCTAAATCAGATTTTTGGTTAAAGGTCATACAATCTCAGGAATGGAAATTAGGATAACCAACACACAGACTTACTCCCTCGAAGTTTTGACTTCAAATCTTACTATGGATTTTCTCTCCAATAAAAAGGATTCCTCAGGTGTACACACAAAGGGGTGCACCGTTATAAGAGTAAATGCAGAACAAGTTCAAAACTCGGTGCCATCCCAAATACAAGGAACGTATTTTCATGAAAGAACAAAGAAATTGACATAGCTTCATGATTGGAATAATGCTCTAGATGAGTAACTTCTGAATTTAAACATGATTCCCTACTCCAAACTCGAATTCTGAGATCACATGATTTATAGCATCAAAAGGGACCAGACTGGGTTGTAATGGAGCTATAAGGTTAATACGGGTTGTCAAAGAAAAGGTAGAGTGTGCAAAGGGTGTGTCGGGAATTTTTTTTTTTTTTTTTTTTTTTTTTAGCATTCATTTTGAAACAGTTATGCTGAATAACTAAGAGAATTTGCCCCATTTTTTTTCACTTTTTTTTTCTTTTTTTTTTTCTCTTTTTTTTTTCTTTTTCTTTTTAAATATGAAAATAGATAAACAGACTAATTCCCAAAATCACACCAGATTGGATAAAATTCATATGGTTATGGGTTAAACAAGGGTAACGAAAGAAGTTGTACTACAAATGGCTCAAATGGGCTAACAAGAGGTTGATTTAAAAAAAATAGGCTCAAAATGAAAGAAATTGATCCCCCTATCATGCTTCTCAGTCATCTAATTCATAGTTTGAAACCAGTCAAATTCATCCGCTATCATACTAGACATTCAAAACGAATTGATATTTTGAAGCCATTGAAAAGATAAGATAAACAAGAGAGCATATTTAGAGTAAGTGTTATTTCACTCAGAATTAACGGTTATTAGGCTCAAACACTTACTTGGGTAATAGTCTCCACTTCTGTTGAGGGATCATACAATGTACTAATCAACTAATTACTGTTACCTTTGACTTTATGACCGATAACCAATTTCTAAATTTGAATCCCTGATGAATGCAAATTACTTATTCTAATGCATATACGTTTTCAAATAAGAAATCAATGCATTCATGTTTCGTATTGCAAACTTAGCCGGCTATCAGTGCATAACTTCAAAGCTTTAGGAATAGCATTATTTAAAACACATAATTTTTTTTATTTTTTTATAAGAGTAGATAAAGACAATCAATTCCCACAAGACTACAAACTAGTAATTACAAACTCACAGTTAAATATAAACCAGATGATTCATGACTAGACCTTACACCCCCAACTTGAATTGCAGTAATAAATCAGGGTTGTTAGGAATACCTGTAACTCCACAAGTCCATAGATTTGCTGTGAACTGCTAAAACTTAAACAACAAATGAGCACACCATATAGATATATATTTATATTTTCACACCAAAATAAAAATTTCATACAAGTCATAAGATAAGCAAAATGCGTCTCAAGAGTACAAAAAGTACTCCTTACTCAGCCATCTTATCAAAGACTTTGCTAACAACATTCCACAGTTTTGTTTTTTTTGTTTTTTTTTGTTTTTTTTTTTTTTTTCAAGAACACAACCAAAAAAATCCTGCAAGTTGTACAATAACTAGATGCGTCTCAAGAGTACAAAAAGTACTCCTTACTCAGCCATCTTAATAAAGAGCATTTCTCACAGTGATAAATCTAAATTAATCGGACCCCTTGGGCGCTTGTTACTAATTGCCTTAGACCAGTCTATCCGAGGCTCATGAGGATCGTACTGTGGAATATAAGCATGTAATTTCTCTAACAGCTTATCAATGGTGGATGCAGAAATGAGAATCTTTCTTGCTGAACGAGAAATGAACTGTTGGTCCACAGCCTGATCAAGAAAAGAGAGTAACCCATCGAAAAAATGGTTAACATTTAAAAGTCCAATGGGTTTGGTATGGAGATTACTCTTGGCCCAGGAGATTATACAAAAGATTTCTTCAAGTGTTCCAAAACCTCCTGGTAAAGCAATGAAGGCATCTGACTGATAAATCTTACAAGCCATGCGCTCAGACATAGAAGTCGTTTCTATAAGTTGACCGCATGTAATCCCGGAAATATGTGGTTCAGCTAAAGGGATTGGCATTATACCTACCACAGATGAATTTCCAAGATGTACAGCTTGTGAAACATAACCATTCAATCCACGACTTCCCCCTCCATATACCAAATTAATTTTTTTTTCTCCTAATTTTTTACCAAGTTCGTTCGCTGCAAGTGCGTAACAAATATCACTCCCAAGTTGAGAGCCACAAAGTACACATATGGTTTTAATTTGACGAACGAACTGCCCTTCCATGTTTGTTTCTTTTGTATGTCCTGAAAAGAAGTTTGGAGATCAAAAGTAGCTATACAACAATTCAACAAGAAATAAATACAAACAAAAATCTTGCGTATATATAAGTAGTTGTGATTGTGGCTCACATCTTCCTCTGGTTTTACGTCCAGAAACGGCTTAAACACTTTCTATGAAGTGGGGATAAGCTTCCCATCCAATTTTCTTATAGATTGGCAAACAGGGTCGTTTTTAGTCAGATTCCCAAGACTATAGCGTTGGTGGTCACTTCTGAACTGGGTCCATAAAGCAAGAAGTTCTCTTTGCACTATTCCACACGGATGCGTCTCAAGAGTCAATCGGATATCATCCAGAGACTCCTTACTCAGTCCATCCTTTATGAAACTAATTTTATCTTCTCGATTTATGGACGTAAACCCCACAGATTTGCATCGTGTGTTACAGGTCCATCGAGCACATTTGTAACAACCATTCACTCTTTTCGCTCTTCTTTTCTTCGCAAAACTACTCTTCCCTAAGCCTGGAAAATGCTTAAAACTAGGTGAAGTTTCACCAGCTAATCGAACTTTTGCTTCGATCAGCCAACGAATATCTTCAGGGATGTTATTAAGCATCAACAACCTAAGTCTTTCACACCTAGCAACATAAATTTTTTTCAAATCATTCTGCGGGAGAGATGGATAGTACTTGTGAATTTTTGAGAGATAAAGATCCATTTTTTTTTTTTTTTTTTAACTATACTAAGAAGAAAGTAAAGAACTATAAACTTTACAAAAGGGATGAGAGTACCTGATCGGAGAATAACACAAAGGAGAGAAGACTGAGCTCAAGAAGGGTGGCTTGCCTTATACAGATATGGAGTCTCTTATAGAGCAATGACCATCACTATTTTACACTCGGCTCGAGGCATGCCATAATTACAGGGTCAGGCTTGGCGTCTCTTTTTCAACGCCTGGTGCCTCATTTTTCAACATTTGGCAGTGTGCCTTATCCTTTATAGGGCAGTGTGATTGCACTGCCCAAGAAAAGATAGCTACCACCAGCGTCAATTCTGTCTCTCAATTCAAATTTTTTTTTTTATATTATTATTTTATTGTTTTTTTTTTAATTTTTTTATTCTTATTCTTATTATTATTATTAATTATTTTTTTTTGATTTTTTTTTTTTTTTTTTTTTTTTTTTTTGCACAATGGATCAGTTTCAAACACCAATAAAATCAAGTACACCTTACCCCCCAACTTAAATTGCGCATTGTCCTCAATCGACAATAAAAGGATAGAAGATAGGCATACCTGGTGGTCTTCAATACATGAACTTGTATGCAAAAAAATTTTATTTAGACTGCACACAGAGAAACACTCTTTGAATCAAAGTTAATTAAGTAATGCAGAAAATGAACAACTTATATATATAATTCTTTATTATTTTATTTTATTTTATTTTTTTCTTTTTTTATTTATTTTTTTATTATTTTTTTTATAATTTTTTTTTTCAGATCTATAAACATCCATTTAACCTAAATGGAAAGGTGGTCTTTTAACGTCAGATTCCCAGACGATAGGAAACTTTCCCTATTCATCAGATGATGATGGATCATCTAAATCCACAACTCCTTCATTCTCCCCAACACTACCCTGGTATGGTTTCAACCTATGACCATTGACTGTTAGAAGCTGTCATGACTCCAGATTTTCTATCTCAAATGCCCCATATCCTGAGATGGACTTGATTACAAAGGGGCCGACCCATCGAGACTTCAATTTTCCTGGGAATAGATGCAATCGAGAATCATACAAGAGTACCCGTTGCCCTACCTGAAAGCTTTTTCGAATGATGTGCCGATCATGTAACTCTTTCATGCGAACCTTGGCCAATCTTGCATTTTCAAATGCTTCATTCCGAATTTCTTCAAGTTCATTCAATTGGAGCTTCCTGGATAAGCCTGCTTCAGTTAGACTCTTGTTGATCTTATGAATTGCCCAATATGCTTTATGCTCAATTTCCACCGGCAGATGACAAGATTTACCGTATACTAGCCTATAGGGAGACATTCCCAAAATTGTTTTGTAAGCTGTCCTGTACGCCCAAAGAGCGTCTACTAGTCTTAAGGACCAATCCTTACGATTAGCAGCAACAGTCTTTTCCAATATGCGCTTAATCTCCCTATTGGCTAGCTCGGCTTGACCATTGGTTTGGGGATGGTATGGTGTTGCAACCTTATGCAGTACACCATATTTCTTCATTAATCCTGCCACAACTTTATTACAAAAATGGGAACCCCCATCACTGATGATTGCTCGTGGCATCCCAAATCGACTGAATATATTTTCTTTCAAAAATTTCACGACAGTCCTATGGTCATTTGTTCTGGCTGGGATTGCTTCTACCCATTTGGACACATAGTCAACAGCAAGTAAGATGTATTCATGACCAAATGAATTGACAAATGGGCCCATAAAATCCATACCCCAACAGTCAAAAACTTCTAACACTTGGATCGGATGTAATGGCATCATGTTTCTCCTTGACAGACTTCCTAACCTTTGACATCGATCACAATTTGAACAGAACTTGTACACATCCTTGAACAGTGTCGGCCAATAAAATCCACTCTGAAAAATTTTTGCAACTGTTTTCTTGACAGAAAAATGGCCTCCACATGCAAGAGTATGACTGAAATTGATAACACTTTGTTGCTCATGATCGGGTATGCATCTACGGATGATTTGGTCAGGACAATACTTGAAGAGGTAGGGCTCATCCCAAAAGAAGGTTCTGACTTTTCTGAAGAATTTATGCCTATCTTGCTTACTCCAATGGTCTGGGATCAGACCAGTTGCCAGGTAGTTCGCAATGTCGGCATACCAAGGGACAACAGATGATGCACGAATAACATTCACTTTAAACAGTTGCTCATCAGGGAAATTGTCATGAATTGGTTCATCAAATTGTGTGAGATCTTGACTTGGAATCCTTGACAAATGGTCAGCCACCACATTTTCTACTCCCTTCTTGTCTCTGATTTCAATGTTGAACTCTTGCAGGAGTAAGATCCATCGGAGCAGACGGGGTTTTGCATCTTGCTTTGTGAACAAATACTTCAGAGCAGCGTGATCAGTAAAAATGATCACTAGTGACCCTACGAGGTAAGATCGAAACTTGTCCAGGGCAAAGACAACTGCTAGTAACTCTTTCTCTGTAGTGGTGTAATTCTTTTGTGCCTCATTAAGAGTTTTGCTAGCATAATATATCACATGAGGTTTCTTATCCTTCCTCTGCCCTAACACAGCTCCTACCGCATAATCACTAGCATCGCACATAAGTTCAAACGGGAGGGACCAATCAGGGGACTGAATGATAGGTGCTGAAATGAGTGCATCTTTCAATTTATCAAAAGCATTTTGACAGGCAGGACTCCATTCAAACGGAACATCTTGAGACAACAAATGGCACAAGGGTCTTGTTATAGTGCTAAAGGAAGCAATGAATCTCCTATAAAACCCTGCATGTCCCAAAAAACTTCTGATGTCTTTCACATTCCTAGGGATGGGGAGTTTTTGAATTGTTTCAATTTTTGATCTGTCTACCTCCATCCCCCTAGATGAAACGATGTGCCCCAAGACTATGCCCTGTTTCACCATGAAGTGACATTTTTCCCAATTGAGTATCAGATTTGTTTCCTCACATCTTGCTAAAACCTTTTTCAGATTCTCCAAACAGGCCTCAAAGTTACTTCCATAAACAGAAAAGTCATCCATAAACACTTCAACAATTTGCTCAACCATTTCACTGAAAATGCTCATCATACACCTTTGAAAGGTGGCTGGAGCATTGCATAACCCAAATGGCATGCGCCTGTATGCAAATGTCCCAAATGGACATGTGAAAGTTGTCTTCTCTTGATCTTCTAGTGCAATTTCTATCTGATTGTACCCTGAGTACCCATCTAAGAAACAATAGTAGGCTTGGCCTGCTATTCTCTCCAGAACTTGATCCAAGAAAGGCAAAGGAAAATGATCTTTCCTTGTCACAGAATTGAGCTTTCTATAATCAATGCACATACGCCATCCTGTCTGGATGCGCGTGGGAATCAATTCATTGTTCTCATTTTTTACAACAGTGACTCCAGACTTTTTGGGTACTACCTGTGTTGGACTTACCCACTTAGAATCAGAGATTGGGTAAATTATTCCAGCATCCAATAGCTTAAGCACTTCTTTTCTGACAACTTCTTTCATGTTGGGATTTAATCTCCTTTGCATTTGCCTAACTGGTTTTGCTCCTTCTTCCAAGAATATCTTATGAGTACATATCAAAGGGCTAATACCTTGCAAATCTGAAATGGTCCATCCTAATGACTTCCTGTGTGCTTTTAGAACTTCTATCAATTGTTGCTCTTGCTGAGGTGTCAAACTTGAAGAGATCACCACTGGGAATGCTTCCCCTTCTCCTAGAAAGACATACTTCAAATCACTGGGCAATGGCTTTCTCTCAGGCGTGGACTGATGGCTATCAGGAGCCATGAGCTTACTGTCCAAGTTTCTTAATGGCTCTAAACCAGGCATCCATGTAGGCTTCTCACTTTCTTTGCTTATGACTTCCACTTCTTTTATTTCTTCAAGATCTTGATTTCCTTCTTTGGGTCTTCTCATGAACTCTTCAAAACAGTCATTGGTCAGTGTTTGGATCAAGTCTACCTCCTCCACTTCACTCTCAGTGTCCTGATGTTTGGCTACCCTAAAGATATTCATTTCTACAGTCATGTTCCCAAAAGATAGCTTTAACACACCATTCCTACAGTTGATGATGGCATTTGATGTGGCAAGGAATGGTCGACCTAAGATGACTGGCACAGGAGGTTGAGGCCCCTGATGCGGCTGGGTGTCCAAAACGATGAAGTCCACTGGAAAGTAGAACTTATCGATTTGTACCAGAACATCCTCCACAATTCCTCGTGGAACTTTGACTGATCGATCAGCCAGCTGAAGGGTCACTCTAGTGGGTTTAAGCTCACCTAATCCCAACTGTTGATACACACTGTATGGCAACAAATTGACACTAGCTCCTAAATCCAAGAGTGCCCGATCAACCTTTTGACTTCCTATGATGCATGTAATGGTTGGACAGCCTGGATCTTTGTATTTGGGAGGAGTTTTCAATTGGAGAATGGCGCTGACTTGTTCAGTCAAGAATGCCTTTTCATGCACATTTGTTTTCCTTTTGACAGTGCACAGATCTTTCAAAAACTTTGCATATGAAGGTGTTTGTTTGATTGCATCCAACAGCGGGATGTTGATTCTCACTTGCTTAAACACTTCATATATATCTGCATTTTGTTGCTCTTTTTTCAAATGATTCAACCTTTGTGGAAAAGGTGGTTTGGGCCTGTATTGAATTTCTTTCTCATCTTCTTTTTGTTTTTCATTTTTTTCATTTTTTTCATTTTTCTCATTTTTCTCATTTTTTTCATTTTTTCCCACGGTGGATTCATGATCTTTTGGTTCTTTTTCTTCATCAACATGTTGGTTTATCCTAGGATCAGTTGGTTTCTCAATTATTCTTCCACTTCTTAGGGCAGTCACTGCTTGCACTTGTTCATGAGTGTTGGTTTCACTATTTGAAGCTTCTACCTGGTTGGTTTGCCTAATTGGGTTAGGATTAGTTTGGGATGGAAACCTCCCGGGTTCTCTCACACTCAATGTTTGTGTTATCTTGGTCAACTGGCTCCTAATGTCTTCTATGGCTCTGTTTGTTTGGTCTTGATTTTTGACAAGCTGAGCAACCTGATTATTGATACCTGTTTGACTTTGGATGAACTGGTGCAAGGTATCTTCCAAAGATCTCCTATGAGGAGGTTGGTAAGTATTGGATGAAGAACCTTGATTTTGTTGGAAGGTATGTTGTTGTGTAGGGAAGGGAGGTTGAGAATGATTTCCAGAATCATTTCTCCAAGAAAAATTGGGGTGATTTCTATTATTGGGATGGTATGAATTGTAGTTCTGATTATTCCCATAATAGGCTCCACTCTGATTTTGATTTTGTCTCCCCTCAAAGTTGTGTGAATGATTGTTATTAGTCTGCCCATACAATACCTCCTTGAAAGCAGGTAGGGTAGGACATTCTTCAGTTGAATGATCTGTTGCATCACACACAGCACACTTTACTTCCACTTGATTAACAGATTGCACCTTTTTGGGTTGCATGTTTTCAACTTTCTTTGTTAAAGCAGTTAGTCTTGCATTTAAGTCGTCACTCTCACTCAGTTGGTATCTCCCTCTAGGTTGTGGATTTTCTCTTGAATCAAGAGCAGATGTTGGACCAACTTCCCAGTTCCTTGTATTCTCAGCCAATGTGTCAAAGAAGTGGAAAGCTTCTTCTGGAGTCTTCTCATAGAATTCTCCATTACACATTGTAGAAACTAGCATTTTCAATTGGGGAGTGAGTGAATCATGAAAGAAACTGACCACTCTCCATTGCTCAAAAGCATGGTGCGGACAAGTGTGAAGAAGGTCTTTAAACCTTTCCCACGCTTGAGCAAAATTCTCATTTGGTTTACAGGCAAAGTTCATGATTTGTCTTTGAAGAGTAGCAGTTCTGTTGGCAGGGAAGTATTTTTTTAAGAAAGTTGTTTGCATTTCTCTTCAAGTTCCTATAGATCTAGGTGGGAGAGTGTTTAACCATATTTTTGCCTTATCTTTCAGTGAGAATGGAAAGAGTTTTAATCTTATGACATCCTCAATTGCTGTATGGTCCATGCAAGTGCTACATACTTCCTCAAATTCTTTCATATGAGTATATGGATTTTCAGAATCCATGCCATGAAAAGTTGGTAACAATTGGATTGTGCCAGGTTTGAAGTTAAACCTATGATGGTTGATGGGAAGAATAATGCATGAGGGGGTTGTCTGCCTAGGAGGATGAAGATACTCCCTAAGGGGTCTGATCATCTCCTGATCAATGGGATCAGGGTCATCGTGGTCACTACCACGTGCAGACATGTTCTGTGGAAGTGGCATGTTCTCATTATGTTGAGACATGAGTGACTGATTTTCTACAGTTTTACCTGACCTAAGTATCATACACTATGCACAAATAAAAATAAAGTAAAAAGAAACAGAGTTACCGAATTTATCAGGAGATGCTTATTCTTATATTTTTTTTTTCCTTTTTGTTTTTGCCTCAATCTCCCCGGCAACGGCGCCAAAATTTGACTGCACTCTCACCCTGCAATTAAAATACAAAACAAAACACAATAAAAATTTTATATTTTATTTATTTATTTAGGCGAGAGGTTTATACTCGTCAGTGTACGAGTGCAGTTGTAGTTCAAATTTAAATTTATACTTTCTGGATAAGTCCAGGTCGTCCACTGAGAGATTTATTTATGGCAAAAAAAAAAGAATGTCACACACACCCACACGCATTTAGATGGATTGATAACATGATTTTTTATAAATTTTTTAGATAACAAATACTAGAAAATAAAGCAAGACAGAAGTTGAAATAAATACTAAACGTGAGAATATGAAATTGGAAAGTACTTGAGTTAAGACAATTTCAGTGCCAACCCGTTGATTCCCAAATATTAGCATAAAAGATTAGCAACATTAATTTAATTTCATATATGAGGATTTGTTATTAAATGCAATTAAAGATAATGATAGCTTTAGTTTAAGCAATCCCCATACATGATATGCAGGATTCTAATTTAAAAAACTACCATAAATTTAATTACAATTAATACACAAAACAACTAAATTAATCATCCGGGTTTGGGTATGATAGCGTTTCCAGTTCTAGTAACTCTCATGCGTGACATGAAAGCTCTAAGTTAGGTTTACGCTCCAATCCAAACCTAGTGATTTTTCAATAATCAAAACAAACTCATATTGAAGTTTAAACCAATGTTACTCATTTAAAGCGTAGCTTTCTTTGGGAATCATTGGCGTTAGACACTGTCCTTGCCTTAACCCAAGATTAGATTTAGCTACTCATCTCTATTAAATTAATTGACAACAATTTAAATGACATAATTTAAATAACAGAATTTAAATGACAGGAATTAAAATAGAAGAAACTAACCGGCCATTTAGGCGGTAGATAATTAAAATACAAGAATTAAAATTACAAGAATTTAAAGGCATAAACTAACCGTCCATTTAGGCGGTGAACAATTAAATGACAAGAATTAAAATTACAAGAATTTAAAGGCATAAACTAACTGTCCATTTAGGCGGTGAATAATAAAGTAATAATAAATGACATAAGAATTTAAAAGAAGAAAGGAAGAAAGGAAGAAAGTAAGATCACAAGAGAAAATACTAAAGAAAATGAGAGAGAACAAAAGCAATTCTCAAAGAGAGAATTCTAAGGAAATAACTAAACTTTGATTCAAGAATAATAATCACACTTACAAATGCAATCAAGTGATCTATTTATAGGCCACAAGATGCAATACAAACCACACAATTTCAATTATTCAACTAGACATAATTATATCTAATGGGCACTCACACACTTAAAGTTAAATGGATTTTAGCTATAATACACACCTAATATTAAATGGATTTTAGCTAAAATACATACCTAATAAAGCATTCATAAAGTTAAATGGATTTTAGCTATAATATCCACCTAATAGTTAAATGGATTTTAGCTAAAAAACACACCTAATAAAGCTCTCACATAAAAAATAAAAATAGATTTCTATAAATTGGTTTTTAATCTTTATTAGGATAATCCTTGGGCCTTCTCCAAATAATATCTTCCATGGGTTGCTCAAATTGGGCCTTAATTCTTCATGGGCTTGATTTCTTCATGGACTTGAATTCTTCATGGGTTTGATTTTTCCATGGGTTTGATTTCTTCATGGACTTGAATTCTTCATGGACTTTAAGTCTTCATGGGCTTTAATTCTTCATGCCTAAAAAAAAATAAAAAAAATTTAATATTATTAATAAATTATATATTATATATATGTATTACACATGGCACATATATATATATATTATATTATATTATATATATTACATGAATGCATATAATGATGTATATGTATTATATATAATTTTATATATTATTATTATTATTATTAAATTTTACTTTAAAATTTCATTTCATTCATTTTTCAATTTAAACTTGCATATAACCATAAAATATATATTAATATCTAATTTAAACTATTTTTAAGATCAAAAGAAGGGTATAATTATAACAAAATTTTTATAAAATTAACCACTAATCATAGACACACTCTGTTGACTTTTTGGATATCGTTTATAACAATTCGGTATTACGACCTAATCGGCAGTTGTATTTTTGTTGTATAGAAAACTATTCCCGATCTCATTTCTTTCGATGCCATAATTCTTTTCTCTGGACGCTCATTACTGATGTGCCATTTTCTTTAGAAATCTATGTCCCAGGGTATTCCCTCCAGTTGATTCGGCGATTTATTTTATTTTTAAACCCACTTTTCGATATTTTAGATTCATCTAAATTACGCGGTGACCTTACACAGATATGGGGTATTACATTCTCCCCCCCTTAAAGAAATTTCGTCCTCGAAATTTTGCACTCAACATATTACAACTTCCAATTTAAATGCCCTAAATACCTCAATCAATTATCCCAATCTGCTTTTATTACACGCCCATTGCTTACGTGTTCCTCACAGAATCTCTAGGTGCAGCTCACTTAGAGGTAGCTATACATCTCCCAAAATGACCTATATACCACAATTTTTCTTACCGTAATCACTTCTATTTTTGTCTGTAGGAGATCGGAATTCCTTTCAAACTGATTCTTAAAATAACATATTACATCTCCCAATCTTTGATTTTCTAATCGACACCTTATATCATGCTTTAATTCTCTCAAGTAACGTGGTTGACAATCGATTCCTGGTAGGCAACATTTGATTCATATAGTCATTTGCTTCCTAACTCACAATCTGTATGCTCTCAACATCTAGACTTCTGGTGTTCTAGACCTCAAGCCTCAGACCTAATTTCCAAGTTTACTTCCAAGCTAATGCATATGCTATGAATGCATCAAAAATCAATCTGAATTGGCATACCTTTGGTCATTGTCGGATGGGTCTCTTCGTCATCTCTTGCCAAGCCAGGGTAGACTTCTTCATTTTCTTTTTCTAGGCAATAGACTCGTTCGGTACAAGGTCCTGGCGTCATGTTTATCTTCCTGGGTTGATCCATCTTTTGTCTTTTTGGACATTCACTAGCATAGTGACCGGGTTGATTGCACGAGTAGCATGTGATCCCCATTCGATTCCCGGTCGGAGGTACATCTTTCTTCTTAGGGCAGTCTTTTTCCTTATGTCCTTTTTCGTCGCATGAAAAACACGTGATATACCCTTGAGAACAATTTCTTCCTGGGTGTTCCTTATTGCATCGAGGACACGGTTTGCTATCTTTGAAATTTTTCCCTCCTGACTTATGCTCCATGCCTTTCGAATCTCTTTTCTTTTCATCAGCTCTTATCAGTCCTACACGCAATAGATTCATCTTGGTGGTTAGAGCCCTGTCCAGCGCCTCGTTGTAAGTGCTGATGGTACATCCACAAATTTCTGCGCCTTCTGCCTCTTGTCAGTTTCGTACATAGGCACGTACCTGATTAGTTGGGTAAACTTGACATCGTATTGAGTTACTGACATCTCATCAGTCTGCCTCAATTTCATGAATTCCTAAGTCTTCTTTTCCTTCCAGCTTTGGGGAAAGTACTTAGCATTGAAAACTTCTTTGAATGCTTCCCATGTTATCGGTTGAGCTTATCTCGGCCTTAGATCCTACGCTGCTTGCCTGGGTATCCTTTGCAGAGCCCGCTGGGCCGATTGCCACCATTGTGCAGCCTCTTCCTTTAGCATGAATGTGGCACAATTAACCTTCTCTTCGTCACTGCACTGCAGATGTTGAAGCAGTTTTTCAGTTTGCTCCATCCAGTACTCAGCTGCACTGGGGTCATCTCCCGCTTTTCCTCTAAACACCGGGGGTCTTTGCCGGTGATACTGATCCAGCACATGGGGGGTGTGCCTTGGCGGCTCGTTCCTCGTTACATGTGTCAGCACGTCCTCTAAGATCCGCTCCATTCGATCAAGTCTATTCTCACTAGGACCTGATTGCTCTTCTTGTCATCAACTGCTCGCGGCGCGATTCGTCGAACGACTATGGTGATTACTTGTAGCGGAATTCGTAGAGCGATTACAGCGACCACTCGTGGTGTGACTCACAGAGCGACCTCGATGACTACTACTACCGCTTTCCTCATTTCGTCCATCGAGATTTGTGATTCTTCGAGTTTTCACCATCTAAAAAAGGAAAACACCGACACTTTCTTAGAGGTAACCTCAATCATTAGAATCCTTAGACTCTATTCTCAATAACACTAACCGAACCATTCTAGGTTTCTCATTTCCCTAGGTTCCATGGTACATACCAAATCATTCTAATACTCGAACCTCAATGATTCATATCACCTATTTGCAAACCTATCTTGATAGCTAGATTACGTAACCATTATTGACTCAGTCATTCTCAATCCCTACTAGTACCCTTGAGTCTCCAATTGGGGTTTTAGCTAGTTTGCTCTGATACCAACTATAACGCCCTATTTTTCCCAAGCGAGCGTTAACTCGAGATTTCAGGAATATATATATATATATATATTTTTCAACATCAAACACACAACACATAAGTCTCTTGATACACATACCTTCATCATAATCATTTCCCGACAATCCCGATTGTACCTTCTTAGCATATCAAAATTTAATAATTAATAGACTAAGACAGTTATTATTAATCACATCAACGGAAGCAAGATCGAAACCTCAATGATATATAACCGACAATTCCTTTTACAATAACCAAATTGATGTTTCACATGAAAATATCAAAATATTACATAACCTCTGAAGATCGTAATCATAGACAAAAACCTACGAAAACTAAACATAGCAGCTACATCTCGATGACATTCTTTCCCTTGGCGCCACTGCATTCACCTGGAACGTTTGAATATTTCAGGAACATAGTCCAAATTAGATGCTGAATCATCTAAGTGAGAGTTCAAAAATATTTTTATGCAGATATGCAAAACCATATATAAAACCGATAAATCCCGACATGCCCCAGCCTAAGAAAATCCCATATAGCACTTAGCCCTAACTAGGGAAAATGCAATCTCTCTAAAGGCGACACGACCACACTGACCCATTGGCAAACTAATCCTGCTTAAGAGGGACAACCTCGGCATATGAACCTGGGAATCACCCCATTGTCATTGTTAGGCTTTACGCTCCTACTCAAAAGCATTCCAAAACCCAACGTAACCCTAGCCCCAAGAGTATCACATCAGCACTATCCCCGAAATCCATGACACCTAGGCCTTAATGCTATTGCTCAAAGGAACCTGGGGTGGTGTCCACTCTCAGCCCCGCCACTTGAGCCAACAACCTGGGTGGTGTCCGCTCTCAGCCACGCCACTTGAGTACCGTAGGGTGAAGTCCGTCTCAGCCCTGTCTCAAGTGGGTCACATAGTATTAACCCTTGGCACGCATTCCGAGTGCTGACACTCGAGAGCTACGTCACAGGTTAACAACCCACGTCCCACATGGACAACACAACATGCCAATGGCGAAAAATCATAACATGCATAAAATCAATATCTCAATGTATGCAATTTATTGTACAAAATCTAATACAGGTATAAATAATCATTTGAAAAACCATCAATAACCTTAGCCATGGGGATGAACACTCATAGTAAATTAAACCATGCCACAAACAAGTTTTTTGATAGAACCACTCACCTTTGGGGCTAAGTTCAAGATTCCTCGAAATGCGTGCCTAACCTCGATTCTCGTGCCAGGCGTTCTATAGTTCAAATTCGAGCCTCAACGATACCCTAGACATCATATGTATTCAAAAGAAAATCAATATCTATTTTCCCAATTTTCTCATAAATTTTCTCTAATTTCTTCCTAATTTTCTCTCGATAATTCCAAATAAATACCTCTCAAGTATTTTTTTTTCCAAATTTTTCTCCACAAGAATTAATAAAACAATATTTATAAGCCTCTGAAATTTTCTGGAAATTTTCCAGATTTTTTCCTATTTTCTCAAATTTTCATAATTACTTTTTCTTGAGAAAAATTTATTTCTCCTTGTTTTCCTTCTAATATCCTCCAAGAAAAATCACCAAAACTCATAAAATAAATTCCTTATCCTTATGGAATTTTCTCATAATTTTTTTAAAATCCCTCATATTTATTTTCCATTTACATTTTCTTTCAAAAATCAAAAATAATTATTTTCTCAAGAAATTTTCAAGATAAAAATTCATCAAAATAAACTATTCATTTTCCTTGAATTTCTGGATATTTTTCCAGAATTTTAATTCCTTTAATTCTATTTTTTTATCGAATTTTCTATATTTTCTGTATTTAAAAAAATACAAAAAATACCTCCGATCATTTTCTCTGGCGACGGCACACCGGAAAATTGAAGCGACGACACCAGGTTGTTCCTCTCCCTTAGTCGATCCCAATGGTACCCATCCTGCTCTGAAAAAACCATCGGAAGCTTTCCGATTTGGCCGAAAATAGACCGCCCAAGCCACCCGCCACCGAACTCCGGTGAGCTAAATTGACCTTCGATTCGAACTCCAATTGACACGAAACTTTCCAGATTAGCTACCCATAGTCTTGCGACCAAAAGCCCCTTGATAGATCCTTCGATCGATCACTCTACAACCCGATTTAATACTCACGTAATATGTATATATATATATGGCCGAATGTATATATATGCGAAAACACTTCCTACACTACTTCAAAAATCCTCAAAATTCCCAGAATTGCTCCTGACAACCTGGGGAACAAAAGCCCCTTATCCCCAACCTCTGATTAACTCCCAAAAGTGAGAAATCTGAAGTAAAATCTTTGATGCAAACCCTCACCAAAGCTCGGCTATTTATAACCAAATTCGTCTGTTTTTCCGACCAATCAGAGGCCGTTGCTTCGCCCTTACGCGACCTTGTCCATGCCCTGTCGAAGAACAACTGCAATCTCCAGATTTTTCGGCCACAAATCGTGGCTAGATCTGCCATTTCTGAGCAAATTTTTCAGAAATTGCAGTTTGGCTCACTTGAAATTTTCTTTTGCATTTTGGTCCTTATCCTCAAGCCCTTGATCTTTCCAGCACCATCACTAAGACCCTCAAGATTATTACTTCTCATTTCTCCCTTGAAACTTTCAAAAAATTACCGTTTTAACCTCCCTCGGGCAAATTTAAAAAATTACACTTAGGCCCGACTGATCGTTTTGACCTTAAATCCACTCGATTCAACCCGAAATCACTTAAGAGTTGTTCTATACATAAAATATTAATCATAGACACACTCCATTGACTTTTTGGACATCGTCTATCACAATTCGGTATTACGACATAATCGGCAGCTGTATTTTTGCTGTATCGAAAACTGTTTTCGATCTCATTTCTTTCGATGCCATAATTATTTTCTCGGGATGCTCGTTACTGATGTACCATTTTCTTTAGATATCTATGTCCCGGGGTACTCCCTCCAGTTGATTCGACGATTTATTTTATTTTTAAACCCCTTTTTCGATATTTTAGATTCATCTAAATTACGCGGTGACCTTACACAGATATGGGGTATTACAGCCGATCACCATTTTCAACCTCTGCTAGAGCACCTGCAATGGAGGTGGGGACTTGCTCCCTCGGTTGTCCTCCAATGTTCAAGTCAGATTACTGAATTGATGAAAAACTTAAGAAAAATATGATGATTCCCCCTATTTGAGAATTAAAGAATTCAATCCCTACCTCTTTTTGGCCTTCTTCCTTTTATCCCCTTGTCAAGATAAGGGTTCTTTTGAAATCCCCATGATCTTTATCCCATTCTTCACGGAATCTTACTAATATGAGTTCCTTAATCGCAATCTCCCTTGAAAAGTTCGGGGTAGCTCCTATCTCCATGATCCTTGGCGGGATGGTCAATGCCGAGGAACCTAGAGAATCCTTGTCGAGCAACAGGCTAGCTGGCATGGTGATACATATCTGCCACGTGTCCCTTCTATACCCAAGCAAGATGGCGTTGATGAAGTACCTCTTTAGCAGACACGTGGCACTGCTGTCAATGGTTATATTTTCGATGCATTGGAGTAATTATGGACTCGAGAGTATTTCCCCTCATCAGTTGGAGTGTTGATAATCAATTGGTGAAACTAACTATAAACCAACCTCAAGGAATCAAGGTACCCTCTTGTCTTCTGCATCAAGCTTTTGTTGATTGGGAGAGTTTCCTTGGTATAACATATTCATGCATCAGGTGGTGCTTGACAAATAGTCTCAACTCACAAGACCACGTAACAAGATCACAAAAACAAACTAAATGAAGGAAAAACAATATGAAATTCTATCTCACATTAATGTTATTCTAATATTACTTCCAACAGGTCATGTAGCTTTATTATGATATGACCAAGGAAAAATGATAACAACACGGACATGTCCTAATAGAAAGAAAAAAGACTGTAAAATAAAATATTCTCCCTGTGCTGAAAATATTCATCCGAGACATACTTCATCAACCCAAACTAGAATCCAGGCAATATCCTTGACTAGCGATCGATTTACAGAAAGTGAATCAACAATAAGAATTCATGACTAATCTTCACTAGAAGTAAAAGTATGATCATAAGGTATCCACCTTGGTTATAATTGTAGTTTGGACACTCTTAAGTAGCTTCACAAGAAGCACACCAACATTGGCTTCAGTACAAATATTGTTGCGGAAAGCATGAAATTGCCATTTTCTCTAGGAAGGTGAAACAAGATGATGCAGAACCCAAACCAAAAGAAATAAGAGTAATCCCAATTACTAAAAAATAATATTAATATTTAATATTATTTATCAAAATTTGCTCTTCAATACTTAACTAAAGGATTATTTATATATAGACAACTAATAGATAGAAATCTATTCTAACAAGAATTCATTTCTAACTAGGATTCCTTGGTATTTAAGCTAATAGAGGTCATCCTAATCTAATTAGGATTCTAAGGTATAAAGACATTAAAAGAAACTAGGAAACAAATTAAAACAAAGAAACATTACAAGAATTTGAGGGATTTAACCACATATATGAAAATTAATTTTTATATTATTACCCACATATAATCTTAACTTTACCTACACATAAACAAATACACGTGTTATGCCACATCATCATCCAATTAAAACCACATCACTATTACAACTTCTTGACATAAAAATATCTACACATACAAAAATATTTACTTACATATATAAGTGTGGGTAATATATTAAACTTTACCCACACATAAATATATGTGTGGGTAAAAATTATTTTTTAACTCCCCTTTATCCACACATATTGACATTTGCATTATGTGTGAGAAAAAATTATTATTGATACATAAGCTAATTTTTACTCACATTTACATGTGTGGGTAAATCCCTCAAATTCTTGTAGTAAAATTAATAAAACAATATTAATTTATACTTTTACGCTTAAAATATTATTTTCTAAAATATTTGTCTCTATGATCTTCTTCATTCTCTCCAGTTGAAAAGAACTCAGCTTTGAAGAGTTGGATTGTAAATACCACTCTAAGAGCTCAGGATTTACGACTCAAAAATCCTCTTTAGTAATCCAAGTGTTATTGGAATCTGGTTAATCTCTCCATTTGACAAGAAAATGGCGATAACCACCACCATGAGAAGAAACTGCAATCTCATCGTCAAGCACAACATCAATCACATCCTTTTGCTATTGTATGTGCAGTATGAGATACAAGGAACCTGGTGACTTGCAAGAACATTAGTAGGCAAAAGATGAGGCTCAAATGTGCCTCGGTAAGGAGTTAAATCTCCCATATTGAAAACAAGACTAATATTCATATTATTAGGTAAGTCGAGTAAATAAGCATTAGGTTCAAGTTTTTGAATGATAAGCATGTAGTTTCTTGAAGGAATGTTTAGGGAAGCGCTCAGGGCGAATACAAATCATGACATAGTTACCTTCGTTAAATTCCTAAGCCCTATGATGTACATTAGCAATAAGTTTATAGTCAACATTACTCATTGCAACTGTCCTTCTAATAGTAGCTCATGGATGTGTTGGGCAAAATTTCCAATAGGCTCAGAAATTTGGGCTTCTAGGGCTAAAGGTACAAGATCAATAAGGGGAGTAACCATGAACAATCTCAAAGAGACTTTTCTCAGTGGACCTATTAATAAAGTTGTTATAGGTAAACTCGACAGTTGGCAAAACCAAATCCGAATTACCAGGCTTCTCACCTACAAGATGCCTAAGCAAGTCTCCTAAACTATGATTCACAACTTCAGATTGTCCATTAGTTGGGGATGGAAGATAGAAGTGAATTTTAAACTTGTCCCAAAGAGCTTTCGTAGTGTCTTCTAGAAATAACTAACAAATTTAACATCTCTATTAGATACAATGCAAGAAGATAAATCGTGAAACTTAACAACTTCCCTAAAGGACACTTTAGCAACATGGGATGCATTTGTTATCTAACTATGAGGAAGAAAATATGCCATTTTAGAAAACTGATCCATTACTACGAGAATTGAGTCTTGTTCCCTAATAGTCTAGGGTAGACTTAAAATGAAATCCATACTCACATCTTGCCATAGGGTATATGGGATAGGAAAATGAGTGTACAAACCCGTGTTGTTCTTCCTAGTTTTAGCTAGTTGACATGTGCAACATTGTGAAACAATCCTAGAGATATCCCTTTTCAAAGGCAGTCAATAAAATCTATCCTCAATAAGTGCAATAATCTTATCTTTTCCAAAATGACCAGCTAATCCCCCTGCATGCATTTCCCATATGAGAAAGTCTCTAAATGAAGTATGTGGAGTGCACAACTTAGTTCCTTTAAAAAGATACTAATTGATGCAAAAACCGAACCAAAGAAATAAGAGGAATCCTGATTACTCAAAACAAATATCAATATTCAATATTATTTATCAAAATTTGTCATTCAATACTTTACTAGAAGATTATTTAAGGACAATTAATACATAAAAATCTATTCTAACAAGAATTCCTTTCTAACTAAGATTCCTCAGTATTTAAACTAATAAAGGTAATCCTAATCTAATTAGGATTCTAGGACATAAAGAAATTAAAAAAAATTAAGAAAAAATTAAAATAAAAAAAATTAATAAAACAATACTAATTTCTACTTTTACGCGATATAATGAACTAGGTTACAATAGCCCTCTATCCATGCAATTCACTCCATATAACATGTGTAAATCCATGAAAATGATGTCTATCTAAATAAATTTAAATACATTTATAAGAATTTGGCCTATAATGTAAGAACCCATATTATTATAAGGTTACCACGTAATTTAAGTAAGTTTAGAATACCGAAAAATTGATCTGACAGCAATTATAAGTACCGAATCGACTGTAGGGAGTGCCCTGGAGCCGAGATATCTAAGGAAAATTATACGGATTTGTCGAGCATTTCGAGGCATGATTTATGGTATTGGAAGAAATTGGATTCAGAATGATTTTCGATACAGCTAAAATTCAGTTGCCATTTAGGTTGCAAAACTGAATTGTTATAGGCGACTTTTGGAAAGTCAATGAAAGCTTGAGGGGGCTTCAGTTTCTCATAAAGAACAACCATTCAGTGGTTTTAGGGAGAAACGAATGGGTTTAAGGCCAAAACGAAGATTTGGACCTAAGTATAGTTTTTTGAAATTACCCGAGGGAGGTCGAAATGACGTTTTTTAGGAATTTTTGGGGGTTAAATGAATATTTTAGGACTTGAGGGTCTTAAGTACAATAATGGAAAGTTCGGGGCTAAGTGAAATGAGCTAAAATAAGAAAGCCAAAACATTGAGGGGCCAAAGTGCAAATAATCAAAAAACCTCCAAAGCAACCATGGCCGACTAGCCATTCCATCGCCAAAATTGGCCACTGGGAACCCATGAGGGTTGGTCAAGGACACCTTTGGGTCAAGTTGTGGCCGACTACAGCCATTGGGGTGGCCGAATTTTGCGAAAAAATAGACCAGATTATTGGCCGATTTGGTCGCTTACCTGCAACTTGTGATTCTTGTCGAATAAGGCTGTTTTTAGGGCCATATGATGGAGGTAGAAGCTCCTAAGGAAATAGGTTGAGCGTCCAAGAGCATTTCAGCGCTCGATTTCGCCTATAAACAGAAGCAAAGTGACTGAGAGTTTTCAGAAGTTGGAATTTCAAATTGAGGTCATTTTCGAACAAATTGGGAGACCAAAATAAGGGGATTTTTTTGCCCATGAGAGGTAAATCATTTTTGGAGAATTTCATGCGTTTTGTAAGTGGTTTGATGGTGTTTCGAAGCTGGTTGGTGTTGGGAGGCGGGACGTTTGGCCGAGGCTTTGGCCGGCAAATCAGAGCCCTTCCTGTGCTCCTTTCGAGGCTCAAGAGGTACCTGGTTGATCGACTAGAAAAGAGGAATAGATTGGCATTGGTTTCAGCATTTTTCGGCTAGCCGTCACCGGAGAAGACGACCGGCGCGTGGCCGGCACGCGTTGGTCTTCACGCGCGACCACTCGCCCTAGTGCGTAGGGGCGCGTGGACGGTGGAAAAAATCTGAAAAAATGTGGAAAAAAATAGAAAAATAATTTATGGAGAGTTGTGCAAAAATATTTGGTGTTTACCTTCCCGATGTCTCGATTTTCGCACTGACCAGTCTCGTTTAGCATGAAAACACAGCATTCTGGTAAGTTCAGTAATTTTCTCTTGAAGTTCATAGGTTATTATGAATTGTTGTGGAAAGAGATTTGAGAAAATAGTTTAAGAAGTATTTATTTGGATTTTTTAAAAGAAAAAATGGAAGAAAAATGAAGGAAAATATGGAGAAATTAGAGTATTGATGTTTTTTCGTGATAAATATGTTTTATAGGATTGTTAGGCTCGAGGATTAGTGATTTGTGCAACTTTTGAGGTTTGGCACAAAAATTGAGGTCTTACACGCAAACCGAGGTAGTGCGCATTTTTTCGAGGTATCCCGAACTTCGAGCTAAATGTAAGTGATACTTGCTAACTAGATTTAGTTTTATGAAAATGCTTGATTTGTGAGTGGTTCAACCCAAAATTCGATTTTATGTAAATGATTTTGTCATGTTGTCATGTCTTGATGTGAATATGTCATGTAGATTGCATTTACATGCTATGATGAAATGTGCATATGTACAAGATGACATTATTGATCATATATTTGCATAAGGGTTTGAGAGTACGGGCTGGAATCGTTGCTCTGCTATACACCTCGACCTGGTAAGGAGACTGTAAAAATGAGGAGTAGCCTTAAGGTTCGGTCGGCTCAAACTGAAATGATATGGAACATGACATTTTGCATCCATGCACGAAATATATTTTTTTGTACCCTTTCTTAGATGATTCATCATCTAACTTGGACTTTGCCCTCTACAATATTCAAACGTTCCAGATGAAAATTGTAGTAGAAACGAAGATGAATGAGATATGAAATGACATTTAGCAAAGTGCATGATGAATTAAAAGTATGTTATGTAGCCCATATATTTAAGTTAGGTTACTTTTGAATTCTGAACATTTTGAGGTACGATGATGTATAACCATATTTATGGTTAATGAGAATGTAAGAATTGATTTATGATTAATGACAAGATGTTAAGTTCGATTCTTGCTTACGCATTTAATGTTTATGATAATTCTCTTTCGAGATAAATGTATGGAGATTTTGGGATAGATATGAGGAGTGATATGATTTAGCAATAGTTTTTAAATAGAAAAAAAATTATTATCACAGAATTGTCCTAAGTAATAACGAACTCAAAAAATGGGGCATTACATATAATATCCTATGTGTATTGCTGCACATAATGCATACATGTTAACTTGCATATGCACCCATGTTCTGATGCATGTATGTAAAACTCATTGGATGTAGGAGATTGAGATATGCCATACTTTAAAACAAATTTGCAACCATTAGAAAAGGTCTTTCTCATTTTAATATATAATGTATGCACTTGATTGTGTGAGAATTGAACCTTGTTCATTCCATAAGAGGCATTGCTTAAGAAGTTGCTGTAGGGTTAGTTATATGAATTCTAGATTTTCATTCATTTATATCCATTGCCTTATTATAAAACCCATATATTTATTATCAAATCTAAGTGTTTCCCACCAAGTTCTTTTTTGGTCTTCCTCTACATTTTTTGTTAACTACTTGTTTCATTCCATTAACTCTTCTCAAAGAGACCTCTGTCGGTCTTCTTCTCACATAACCAAATCATCTTAATTGTGTCTTGCATATCTTATCTTCAATAGGAGGCACTTTGACCTTATTACATATAACCTCATTTCTAATTTTGTCTTTTCTTGTATAGACACATCCATTTTAGCATCTTTATTTTGGTTACACTCATTTTGCATATGTTGGTACTTCACTACTAGGCATTTTGTGCCATAAATGCCAGTCTTACAATTGTCTTAGAAATTTTTTCTTTTAGCTTTACTACAATCTTACTATCACATAAAACACTAAATATAGTTTTCCATTTTAACCACCCCACCATAATTTTATTGGTAATATCCTCATTAATCTCCCATATTTCTTTTAGTGATTGATCCAAGATATCTAAATAGGTTTTTTCTTGGTGATTTGATCTTCCAACGTACTATAACATCATCTACATTTATAGTTTTACTACATTTATATTCCATATATTTAATTTTAATTCTACTTAATTTAAAACCTTTAGATTCTAAAGTATTCTTTTATGTCTTGAGCTTAGTATTCAAGTCTTCTTTTGTCTCATCTACCAACACTTGTCATCTGCAAATAGCATATAACATGACACCTCTATTTAGACATGTTTAGCAAGTGCACCATCAGTTGGAAAAATAGGTAAGGACTTAATGCAAACCCTTTATGTAATTGGAAAAGTCTTAAAATCTCCTCCATATGTTCTAACTCAATGTCTCTCCATGATATATGTCTTTAGTTACAAGAAAGTGAACGTCTGGATCTCCACTGACATGGGAACAACTGAAATTTGCATCATTAAGGACTAGATAAGTAAATATACCCATGATAAGAGAAAGTTTTCATCGAACCATTACAAAAAGATAGGATCTTTATCAAAGCTAACCCACCTTGTCTTCTGTTCCATCCAATAGACATTTATCATCTGTTAATCCAAACCTGCCAAAAAATAACAACGAATACCATCAGTTCAAGGACAGAGTATTACACGTAATTAATTTTCAAAAGAAAAAAGAAAAAATAAATAAAACAAAGTAAAGGTGTACCACTCCCCAAAAGGCATAGAGCTTGTAGATGTGTCAAGCTGGCCTTCTATGCCAGCCATGCAATATCACAATGAGATTCTCCATATTTTGCAACCAAATAAAAACAACCTTCACCTCATCATCAAAAAGTGAAATCATTAACATATACAGCAGCTGATCAGCCACATTATCTTTGTCCTTTATAAGATTTTGAGAGAATATTATATTATTGTAGTCAAAGTTTCACCACTATTGGTTCAACAACAATATAAGAAATGCAACTATGATCCAGATGTGAGGAAGAGAAATTTTGTGTTAGGGAAGTGCAGAATCAGCTATCAGATTCAAAGTAAGTAAAGTTCGCGTACAAAGAAAATAGTGGGCATTGAGGCCAAATTTCATCTATTCTATTGGGGTCAATAAAATGTTAAATCTCAGTTTCAGTTAAAGTTCTTTATGCCTTCACCAAATGCGTATTTAGGATCATCATAAACATGATTTGGAGATGCATGGACATTCACAAGTCAATTGAGCAGTAGGATCTTAAGGTTCTTACAGAAACCATTACTTTCCTCGTACAGAGAGAGACTCACTTTGCTAAATCTACAAAGAGTCCAGTACAAACAATAACATATATTACAATTACATCATATGCTCTTTTGTTGCCATTAATAATTTAAAGTAATTGATAGTTCTGCTCTAATTAGCTTCTAGTTGTACACCATGTTTCATTAACACAAAATATTCATTCAGTTCCAGGAAATCCATCCATTTGCAAGATCTTGTTTGGAAGATAAAGCATTTAACAAAGAACCTATTACAGATAAACTGCACCACTTCTTCTGATTTTTTTGTTATTTCAGAAGAAAGGAAGAAAATGTAAGGGTTGACATCAAATGGCATAAATTGGATTTACTTCTGAGTCTGAAAAATCTGAGTGACGAAAGGAGTGGGTTCCACTCTGCGAAAACTTCTCTTTCTTCCTTACCTTCCTTTTCCTTTTGGACTTTACCACATAATAAGTCATAGCCCCAAGCACGCCTGCCATTATAACTCCGCCTACACACGTAACAAAAATTGCAGCCCACTTATGATGCCGGCCAACCACAATATAAGATGAAGCTATAAATGCCAGTGTAGTGCAAACAGAGGCCAACCACATCAACTTATTGATCACTTCCACAACCCTCCTCTCGGATTTTATTTCCCCCCTGACAACTGTGATCTGCACCACCACAACAGCCAACGATGTGAAGAGTGCAACAGCGTTGGCGATGAAGAAAATTTTGAAAGACACACTGCCCACCATCACAGCAGTTCCACTGTCGTCATCACCTCCAGGAACCGTAAAAATAGCGGCAAATGCCACTGTGGCAAAGAGAACGGCCACCACGGTCACAGAGTTAGTAGCATTATTGATTCCTTCCCTGTGGAGCTTCCGGAGCTCCTTTGCAATACCATTCATGTTCCTGTTGGTTTTCCGAGCTTGTTCAAGCTGAGTGTGGACATCATGCTTGATTTCTGTAACAGTTTTTCTGAGCTCATCCCTTGGCTGGTTCAGTTCATTTGCTCTGACAGCACCGTGTTGTGACAAAAACTCCTTTATTTCTGACGTTTCTAAAGACAGAGGAAGTCCTTCTGCAATGTCAAGGGCTGTTTTGTGGTCTCTGGTTAGCGCATTTACATTGGTGTCACGCAGGAGTAACAACACACTCACTATCTGCAATAAAACTAAAAGCATTTAAATTACCGATTTTAAAACCATACCTTCTCTCTAGGTTGGTACACACGTCAGTGGCTAGAAAGGGTATGAGGAAGAGTATATGTTGTTAGTCTGTAGGAACCTATGTTAGGGTCCTTTTGGCCTGCACCAGTGTTTGCCAGGTACTTCAAGATTTCCAATTGCTTTTTCAAAATTTTCTAATTTAAAATGACATTTATACCACAAAATTAGACAAATTGGCTCCTTTAAGCTGTTAAACATATTATTTTATACCCCTCTTTTTCTATAAATGCTTGTGTATATATATTAGCTTTTGACATTCGATTAACCTTTAATTGTGGGGAATGTGATTCTCCCATTTATGTTAAAAAATGGACCAACACTACAGAACACAAACTCTTAAACCACATGATTTAAAATTGACTACCATTAATTAACAAAAACAATAAGGATGTTATTTTAAACTTTTTGAATACAGATTAAATATTGATTATTGAATAGGAAATTTTAAGATATTTTAGATATAATCTTATATTTGATAATATTTTTATATTATCCTAGAATAGTTTAACTGTAACATAGAACAGGAATTGTAATAGGTAATATCATATTATATAGATAAAATTTTATAAATAAAAATGCATCTAATGTCATAGCTTTAGATAGGGCAAATCAACCCAATTTAATATTTTTTTAATCAATACCTGGTACTTATTGCAATTGTATCTGGCCATCAATTTCCTTAAAAGAAAAAAAAAATATACTATTAGCGAAAATATTATAAAGGTAACAAATTACTGTCAAAAATGATACTTTTTGGGTAAATTATAGTGTTAGTTTTTGAATTTTGTACTCCATAACAAACTGGTCATTGAACTTAAGTATTTGTCATTATAGCCATTGAACTTCCATTTTTGTTGAAATTTAGTCTCTTTTTTTATTTTTCGTCAAATTCTGTTAATGAAAATTGATGTGACATACATTAGTATAAACTTTAAAAACACTTTATATTAAAATTAATTTAAACTGCACTATAAAAAATTTTTGGGGTTTATATTAATGTAAGTCACTCTAGTTTTTGATAACAAAACTTGGCAAAAAATTAAAACAGAGACTAGATTTTAACAAAAATCAAAGTTTAGTAGTTATAGTGACAAAAATTAAAGTACAGCAATTAGTTTGTTACAAAATGTAAAGTTTAGAACTAGCAATTTAATTTAGCTGAAACTTTTTCAACAGAAATTGATGGCAAAGTATAATTGCTCATTTATAAAAGTACAAGGTACTACTACAACAACAATCCCAAGCTTTAATTGCATGAGCTAGGTGGGGTTGGCTATATGAATGTAGGAGCTACTATTGAAAAGTTATTACCTTGAGTTAAAATATTTAAATCTGGTTAAGTTCAGGATTTTTTTTTTCTATCATTTGGCCATTTTAGATATAAATCTAAATAGGTACACTGAAATAGATAAATATCAGCAGATACCATTCCAAAAACAAAAGTGATACATTCTTCAGTACAAGATTAATGGCTGTGATTTATGTTCCTTTTCTTGCTTTACATGTTTGTTTAATCCTAAATTGTGATAATGCACACACGGTAGCAAGTTTTTAACAAATATTTTCTATTATGACTTAAAAAAATTTTCAACTAGATTATATGCAAAGTTAATTTCTATTTATGGTTCTAAGAAACATATTCTCTCTGTTCTTTTGCCCAATATTCCCCCTTTCAGTAAAAATATACAGGGCCCCTATGACCGCCCTCTTGAATTTAAATGTCCAATTAACCTTTTCCATGCCATTTTCTATAAAATATGTCATTTCAAAGAAACTTACAAATAATCATATACAAAAAGAAAAAACAGGTAAATCTCCTGATCTACTCTTTAGCAAGTTCAAAATCTTGCAAATTTAGCTCCATAATATATCTCTACATTCTAAAATGCTAATAAAATGTAATTGGCCTATCCAAATTCACGTGATATCTAGACCAGGCTTTATAAGTTCAATTTATTTCTTTAATAGTTCCTGTTGATTCAGATCAAGGGGGAAAATAGTTCTTGCCAAGCCTTCTCATCTTTTATTGTAATACTCCTTTACAGCTTTGAATTATGAAGGCCGGAGCCCTTCCTTGGATTAGTTGAAGAGCCTCTATAAAAAGCTGACAACCAGCTGCTAAAATCTTTTGAATATGGAATTTATAGAGAGAATTAAATTGCATGCCAGTTCATAGAGGGCAAATTGTTTCGACTAGACAAGTTTTTAGGCATTCCAATTGCATATTAACTATCGAAAGCCACCTGACAAATTTGGAACTAGCTATATTTTATAAAAGGTGATGTTACCTTCATAAAAACAAGAAACATGTTAATATAAATAAGCGGGCTGGCAATGTTAATCAATACCTCTGAGCGCTTCTTCCTGGTGGCCACATGTAATGCCGTGTTACCAAATTTATCTGGGAGCATCACAATGGCTGGATCTGCCTGAAGAAGTAACTTCACCACTTGGCAACTAACCCCTTTTACTGCCATATGCAAGGCAGTCTGTCCTTTCTTATCAGTTCTTCTTGCTAATTGTGGATCCTTATCAAGCAATGCTTTCACAATATCCACATGCCCTTGCCTGGCTGATAAATGTAACGCGTTCTTTCCATTGGATCTAGATATCTCTAGCAAGTTGGAATCTTTTGACAGTAACTCATTCACAACAGCTAAATGCCCTCTTGAAGCAGCAGATACAAGAGGAGTTGCATTCGATTGACCAATTGTTTTGGATAGCCCTGGGTCATGGTCTAGTAGTATCTTGACAATGGCTGCAGAAATATAATTCATTAACCATAGTGAAGTACTTCATTAGCATGCACTCTTATTAAGCATAAAATGAAAACAATAGAAGAAAAAAATCAGTTGAAAAACTTTTCAAAATTCATCAATCAAGAAAACAATTTTACATGGCACATACTATTTTCAGAATTGACACAGGAAGTAGCCTTTGGTATTTCCTAATATGTGGTCCTGGTCCATTACTTCATCTTAGCACGAGTGTGTGGTACTATACCATGTAAGACTTGTATACACCTCTAAACTCCTTTCAAGTGCCTTTTGATCTGATTACTCTGCATAAGCCAATATATGTTTGATATGTACATATTGAACATATTAAAATGTATTAGCTACAGTATGGGCCATGTTAAATGGTGATTACCTGGATACAGCATGAAATATGTCTTCAGACACATGCAAATGCATGTGATAGATGACTGATGGGACACATTAAAATATGGGAAGAAAACATAATAAGAAGAAGATGATTTGGGAATTTTTTTTGGAAAACTGCATTTTTCAAATCTCAAATTAATACAGAAGACTTAGAAAACTCATTTTATAAGTTTTCCAAGTTCAATTCAATTTTGAAAAACTATATTTTTCAAATCTTCATTTTCTATTTGGACAATTTTTATATTTGAACAAGCTTTCTAATTTTCTATTTTCTATGGAGTAATTTTCTAGAAAGTTTTCTAATTTTCAATTTTCTATGGAATAATTTTCTAGAAAAGTAGAGCTGCTTTCCACAACTAAACAGCCCCTAGAATCCTTATCTTCTATTCTTCTTTTTTTGGGTTATCGATGAATATTAGATGATAGTTGGCATCTCTAACCCTCATAGTGGGATTAAGGATTGGATTGCCATTGTGGTCGGCATCTCCAAACTGTAATGATATATAGGACGAAGAACCTTTTTTCTTTTACTTTTTTGGGTTGAAGTTATGGATTTATGTATTTCTGATAAATAGTTTATTGACTAGTAAATTTTAATGTTCTGAAAGATAAATAGTTTATTTACTAGAACTTTAATATTTCCTTTTATATATATTTGTGGTATTATGGCACATAATTGATGAAATGATGCTACATTTCTATATTTAACAACAATATACGGTAATGAGATACTATTATGGTATTGAGATACTACTACCGCCAATGCGGGCTACTATGAAGCTCTTCAATGCAGTCAACCAGGAAAAAGGTAACCTACTTACCAAGGTCTACACTCAGTGGTGGATGGTTACTGTTTTGTTTTTACCTTAAGCATTGTATTTTGGTTGAGCCCATGCTAACATGCAGAAACGCATATAGCAGCATATAGTTGTATTTATACATTCTCTCTTTGCCCCCCCCTCAAAAAAAAAAAAAAAAAAACAACCAAACAATCACCCTGCACTCATACAACGTGTGTTAGAGAAAACTTGTAGTCCATTCGATGATGGTAAGATTAATCAAACAGGATATTCTGTAACTCACTAAAACTTGAAAATCAAAGACAGATTTTTAATGTGTTTCAGCAAGACATCAATGTCAACAAGAGAACGAGGATCACAACTTCAATATGTGAATAATAAGTTTACATAAGGAGAACTTTCAACCTAAAGCCCAGTGTTTTAAAAAGCATGCTTTAAGCCCAACTACTTTAGAGCTTTTTGTGAACGAAGCCCAACAAACTTTAGTTGAGTGCAATCCAAGCACGCTTAAGTTGCACTTTTATCTAAGCTGTGATGTGCTATAAAGTGTGCTTTCAATATGGAATGTAGCATTTATTTAAATTTGTGTCACTGTGTGACTGCTTGTATGGAATCCTTACCTAAAAACATCTTTCATCTGATCTCAAAAAGATCTGAATAAAATCAAATATATATATCTAAAAAAATTAAGTCTCCAGATTTCTAGAAATATCATATTTGTGATGGAAGACGGAGGGTTCAGACTTTTCAAGTTTTCAGTGAAGAGTTCAGCATATTCAATGAAGAGTTTAGACCTTTAATCTTTTCTTTCTAATGATTGTTTTTAATAGTTTATATTTTTTATGGTTATAAAAGTTTATACTCTTTTTTTCATTCATATGCGCTTCACTTCACTTAAGGAGGTGCTTGGGCTTTGCACTTTGCACTTTCCGCTTAAGCTTCATAGGGCTTTTGAAAACACTGCTAAAACACCAACACACTCAATTTCACCAACGATTGGACATTCTATTTTGCATATCTTTCTGAAAATTAGATTATGAGACTATACATAAAGATAGGATAGAAATAAATCCTCAATCACCAAAGAAATAGATTTGGTTTTAGAAATCATGTTGCTCCTCTACTTTGGATTGAATCCAAATAATATGAATTCAAGACAAACTCAACAGAGACTGACAGACCACACAACCTAAATAACTGTTTCAGCCATTTTTGAGTTTGGCTCTGCCCCTAGAATCTTTCTCTGAATGCAAACAAGAAACTGATCCAGAATTATTGATGCCCACCACAACATTTTAGAGTTGGCACCTTCAGTAACACTTTAATGTTAGCTTTGAATAATCTTATAAATTTAATAACTTCACAATATCTACCCAACCATCCATCCACCCCCACCTAATGGGATTAAAGGGGATTAAGCCTTGGTATGTTGAAGTTATCTACCCACGATCTACAACCACGTGAACGGGTATTATGCACACACTAAAACAGTAAAACAAGAAAATACAGGTGCTTCAACCAAGTCGTTGAACATGTACACTAATGTCTGTTAAATACTTCAAACAGTAGCAAACAATCATGACCCGAACTCAACTATGACAAGGCTTTAGACCAATCGAACATGTATTCATGCATACTGCCATTCTTGCACCGATTAGCCTCTCGTGAAAATAAATTATAACAGTCATATTCAAAACTCAGGATAAGAGCAGATTATAAATGTCCAAATATATAGAAGAAACAAACGAGTGAATTCAAAATCGGTATTACCTTGGTGACCTTGAGTCGCGGCCACATGCAGCGAATCTAAGCCCGAGCGGTTCTTCGCCGTGAGGCCTTCCTTGGTAGAGTACGGTAAGAGCGCCTTCACGACGTCGACATGTCCTTTCTCGGCGGCTGTAAACAGCGCGGTCTCGCCAAGCTCATTCACCTCGTTTACGATTGCGGCCCGTATCTCCGCCACCTCGGCGTCGAAATCCGCTCCGCTGAGCGTCTTCAACATCTGCGCATCAATCTCGGCCAAAATATGACTTACCGCCGCCGCATCCCCCCGCTGCGCCGCCAAGTGGAGCTCGGTGTCATTGTGCCGGCCAGTCACCTGCTTGACATACTTCTTCCTGGCCGAATTAGGCTGATCCATCCTCTTACCGGAACTCGACTGATCCATCCGCTTCCCGGAGTTCGAAATCACCAAGGCCTTGCTGGAAGCCGAAACAAACATCGCCGGCGTCGGAGCCGTCCTCTGCGACGAAGACGGAGAAGGAGAAAGTCGATCGGCCAGGTAGGCAAGGTTCGGCGCCGAGGCCGATGCCAGCCCCACCTCGATATCTCTCTGACCTTCTCCCGGATCAAAACACGTTCCGTTACCACCGCATTGCAAAAGAAAATCAATATCGCGCAAAGAAACTCAAGCATCCGAATCATAAAAGTAAAAATGCATCAAATAGGGCACGAAACAAACAAAAATACCTCGGAGAGTCATGATAAATACTGCGAACGGGAACAAGTCTTATAAGCACATCATGGTGAGAGAGACGCCAATGGAGATCGGAAAACCCAGTGGCGGTGGCGGTGGTTATACGAAGGGTGGTTGGGCGAGAGAGGCCTACCATATGGCGAGCGCACTTTGGATGGGCTTTCTATTATTTTTACAGCGAGACTTGACGACCCGAGTTGGGTCCGTTTCTTTTCGATCCGAGTCCGTTTGCATTTGCATCCCTCACCCACCCGCCTGCCACGCCACGAATATTTGACCCACTTAATTGCTCTTGCCTTTAGGAAATTGCCGTGTTATTTCCATCTAATTAATTATTTGGTTGTTAATCATGTAACCTGCAACTATTATGTCTTTTAACATTAGGTTAACAATAATAAATGTCACATAAGACCAAAGTGACAACGTACCCTCAACGACTTAGACAATCAGCCATTTGTTTTGTTTTTGTTAGTGACTAGTAGTCTAAAATAGACAGCTAAAACATTTTCTCTTCCTCACTTTCGTGTCCCTTTCCTTCTCCTTTCGTGACCCTCAAGGCTATTTTGACTTGTTTTACCCTTTTTTACTTTTATGTAATAAACATTATCTAAATTCAAAATTTTAACATTTTATATAATACCCAACATTAATATATAATTAAACAAATTACTTGTGATTATTCACTAACCCACCCTTCTAATGAATAACTACTAACGATTGATATTAAAGTTGAGATGGACATTCATTGGAGACCAATTTTAATTGTAATTGTAATATTAATAGTTTTTATCTTTACTTGAATTATAAAGACAAGGGCACATAGCACTAGTAAAACTCAAATTACCAACCATTGGATCTCCATGATTAGGTTTGAACTCATCTCCCCATATGTTAATAAGGTCTTATCTTTTTGGTTGGTTTTAAGAGTCTACTTCATCTAAGACTCTAATTTAAATATCATATCTTTATTGAATTTTCATAATCTTGACTATTTTAGCTCCAAATTAAAGTTCTTTGTCGTGTGTATAGGGGCACAATTAATTATCGTATAAAAAATAATTAAATTATTTATTTAATTATTTTTAAAATACAAACATAATCAAAATTACAGCACAATTAAGATATTTTCAATTTAATTTCAAATTAATTGCTCCAAATATCAACCTGCAATTTAAAATTATAATATTAATCAATAATCATAATTATATATCAAATCACATATATCAACCTACAAAATACAAACACATCAAAAAATTTTAAGAATCACATATCTTGTTTTTTTTTTTGTGTGGCAAAAGAATCTTAGTAATGTTATTTTATATATAAAAATATAAAAACTAATAATTTTTACCAATATCAACTAATAAGGTTCTCATGAGCCTATAAGCGAGTTAGCTCGCGATCCTATAATTGAGTTAACTCATGAGTTTCTATTCAAATCAACTCGTAAGCTAACGATCCAAACTTTAGGCTCAAACTTATCTCGTTTACATTAACGAATGAAGTTGAACACCGAGCCGAACCGGAATGGCTCCGCTCATTTGTACCCTTAATCGTGTGGAGTATAATTTGACTCATTTTAAGTAAAAAAACTTAAATCATAGTCAAAGTTACTCTTATCTACCGACATTATTAAACTTATTTTCTCAAGCATCATTAAATACAAATTACAAAATTATATCACTCTTCTATAACTATGCATTGAGAATGAGAATAGGACTATCCAAATAAATTGTAATTACAAAAATGTGTTTGTTACATTATTCTACAGAGTTTTTACCAAAAAGTTCTTTTAGAACAATATATATCAAATATGAGGGCCACAGTTTTAAGAATTATTGGGTCCAACAGCGTGTCAAAAAAGTATTTGACACTTCAGGCCTGCTCTGGCCCCCATGATTGGGCCCATTTTTTAGTCTAGGCCCGGTCCTACAAGAAATGGAGACTTAAGTCTTCCAGCACCACTTTCCACATAAAGGAAGTATTTAATACAATATAATACAAAAACATATAATGCCTTAATTCTGGATATATTTTGATTGGTGTAATAATATCTTTTTATTAAAATACCTTCTAGCTAAATCTCTATTTATACGTTATTTCACTTTGCATAGCCTTTCAATGTGACTTTAATTAAATACTTTGAAATGCATAACCTTAGACACGACTTGAATGTACATTGAATCCTAACATACGGTTTTATTGTTTGTAATTTTATGTAACCTATGAATAATATATACGTATATGTGGTCAAGATAATAAAATGATGAGTAAAGATCGTTTCTGCAAATATTAGTAACTAAATCTCTTAATAAATAAAATTAGTCACAATTAATTATATTTGGACAATCGATTACTCAAATAAATTAAATGTAAATTGTACAACTAGAAAGAAAAAAATTAAACAAGTAACAATCACTTAAAATCTAAAGAATAAAAATTTAATTTATTAAAACTTAAGATTTTTTAAATTCACCTAGCAGATTCACTTTATCGAAATACTTCAATCTGAGTTGATCAAGTTACAATTATGTCAATCAAGTTATAATATTTTGGTACTTTGAAAAAATAATAATATGTAATTTTGAGTATTAAAAATAAATTATTGAGAATTTATGATTTTAAAAAATTTAATTGA
This sequence comes from Diospyros lotus, assembly GCF_014633365.1. Lineage (NCBI taxonomy): Eukaryota > Viridiplantae > Streptophyta > Magnoliopsida > Ericales > Ebenaceae > Diospyros > Diospyros lotus. The sequence goes on from NC_068350.1 coordinate 7,790,921, forward strand.
AGGATTATAATAATATTTTTTTAAGCAAAAAGAAATATGTGCCCTCCATTGCGAGAGATAAGAAATTAAATTATTATTCGTGTTTAAAGGTGGTCAAATATTATTATTCTATGTGTTGAGTGGCTTAGCTAGCAAAGAAAATGGAGTAAAATAATCAAAGGAATGGGAAAGCAATCTGGAAATGGTTGAAAATAAGCATTTCTTAGAATTAAAATATATACATACATAGGTGTTGAAAGTGAAGCTAAGTGGAGGCTATGCATATGGAATTAAAATACATATAATAATAAGAAGAAGAAGAAGAAGAATTAGAAGTGGGTGGCCGTGCATAATTGTATGCATGTGTATATAATGATATATTATATTAATAACATATATTATCTTAAGTTAATATAAATATTATATCACATATGGTATTAAATTATCAAATAAATCATGCAATATAAAAGCACGAGGGAAGTGGGAGGAGTCTTCCACGAGCAGCCACGCGTCCAGCTCTAATTTCTCTTCAAATCTCACCCATTGATGGTCTCGGGCAATGTGAGAAACTTGGCTATCAAGGTAGGAAAATGCCTATAAATAGAAAAGGGGAATTGAAGGGGAAATTAGATGCGCATTAGGAGGGATTTAGGTGAGAAGAAAATTAAACATCGTGTATTAGATAGGTACAAAAATAGTTAAAATTAAATAAAAAGTATTTGAGGTAATATTTGTAATAAATAATTTTTATAAGTCAATATATTTCAAGTTCTTGTTCCCTTTCACTCCGAAATACAAATTTGTGTTCTGTTATACTTTTCATGGCAAGTCCTTGTATTCTCTTTTCCTGAAACGTGAGCCTATTTTATTAAAAGTCAAAAATATTGATTATATAATTATGGAGATGTTTAAATAGATCGTGATTGAGGAATTTTCATATCTCTCGCTGTATCTTGTTCATAGTTGAGAAAGGCTTGTATCAAACATTACATGCATGTTTATTTATGCACTTATTCTTTGTCATGTGGTTTATGATATGGGGGTATGTGTTTTGGGCACGTGGTGTGTGGGTTGTACTGGGTCATTCTTCCAAAGCTTTATTGGTCTTTGTTTCTTGTATATACTTGTTTATATTTGTGATTTACCTTTGCTTTTCATCATAACAGGTAAGGGGGACGCTTGAGTTGACATGTTTGTTCAGTGGTGCTAGATTTCATTCTTGAGTCCTAAGCTTGTGTACAAAACTATCCTGAAGAAGCGGTCCTAGATATAGTTTTATTTTGACAATTTATGGAACTTATATATTTTGTTGTCAACCTCATGTTTTGTGGTCATGGGTTGTGGAGTATGGGATATTGTAACGACCCATTATTGGATTTAGAATTTTAGAATGATATATTAACTTATTTTAGTTATTATATAAGTTGAGCAAATTTGATTCTTAATGTTGAAATAGATCTATGGGCTTGTATGTATGAGTTTAAATTAAATGGATGGGATAATGAGTTGGGCTTCAATTTATTTAAGGCAAATGAGCTAAGAGTTGGGCTTGGGCCTTTAAGGAAATAGAAGATGGGCCATTTATTTGGGCTTAAGCCCAATACAAAAAAAAAAAAAAAAAAAAAACATCCACCATCTACGCATCATTACTTCCCAACCCCCCTTTCTTTTTCTTCTTTCACCTTTTCTTTCACTTCTTCTTTATTGTTTTTCACTCCCTCTTTTACTTCTCCTTTCTTCTTTCACTCCTCCTTTTACTTCTTCTTTTTCCTTTTACTCCTACTTTCTTCTTTCACTTCTTTTTTTTACACCTTCTTTTTCTTCCTCTTTATCTCCTTTTCTTCTTCTCCCTCCCGACTTCTTCTTCTTCTTCTTCTTCCTCATCTGATACGCATTCTTTTTCTTCTCTACTGCTTCTATTCTGTTAAATTTTCCGTGGCAATTGGAGCTTCTGTGCGGGTGCTTCATCTTGATTTATTCATCCCCAGGCAAGTATCCTTTCTTCTTCTTCTTTTATTTTTCTCCCTTCCATGTGTAGCATCTCTATTAAATTTTTTCTATCTACATAGTATAAAATTCCTAAATATTGTGAGTCTATTTGATGTCTCAAAAGGGGTTTGATTCACCCCAATATTATTCTGTGAATGGCATTTTTCACCTCCATTATGATGGGAGTTTGTTCACCTTCATTGCTCATTGTAGTGTATTTATTGGTATATCTTATATGTGAATGATGTCTGGATAATTAATGTCTATACCCGAATGTCCCATGAAATTGTGGAAAAATATCAAGTTAATGTGTGAAAAAATTCGGATGCTACAGTACCATATAGTACCTATACAGTATCTCAATACAGTACCTATACAGTATCTCAATACAGTATCATACAGTACCTATACAGTATCTCAATATAGTACCTATACAGTATCTTGATACAGTACCTATACAGTATCTCAATACAGTACCATACAGTACCTATATAGTATCTCAATACAGTATCTCGATACAGTACCATACAGTACCCATACAGTATCTCGATACAATACCATAGAGTATCTCGCTATAGTATGATACCGTATTCGTACAGTATACATACAGTATCTTGCTACAGTACCATACCGTATCCGTATAGTACCCCGCTACAGTACCCATCTGAAAATTTTTATTAATATTAATTAAACATTTACTTAATGTATTAGAGCGATTGTATGGTGGAAAAATAACAATTTTTGCCATAACATTCTTCAATGGTATTAAATGTATATTGAGAACGAGAATTTAAATTTTACATTGCTGGTAAATGCATACATGATGCATACATGTACATGATGCTCATATATATATGTTCTTAGCGCACTTATTATTTTGCGCGGAAATAAAGGGTACCCTAGGAGCGCCTGACGCGGGACGAGGTGGCCATAGCCCGGTAGGTTGTGCTCGATACGTTATGTGTTGATTTACTGATATGATGATTAACGCATATTTTGCATCGTGGCTTATGAGCCTATGGGATTTATACTTATGATGTATGCACTTGTATGATTATACATGAACAAAAATTTGAAATTTATAATTCTATGAGATATGATTTCCGACTCATATAATTGAATATTGATATGAAGTCGTTGTACACTCCTCTCGGTGTCATCATGATTTCTCTTTCTTCATACTGCCTTTGTACTAGAACTTGCTGAGCCTTGTGGCTCACTTGATCTTCTTATGCCATTCCAGGTAAAGGTAAAGCAGTCATTAAGGGCGAGTCCAGTGGGACTACAACCCAAGGGTAGTGGTGTACAGAGGTACTCAACTCGGAGATCCTAGTTGCGTTTTGGTGAGGTAGATTGATGAGATTTTAAATTGTTGTTTTACATTAGAGTCTCATATTCGGTTTGTATGGCCTAAGAGCCTAGATGTATCAACATTGGTTTGTAACGAAAGTTATTGATATTCCGCTGCGTGAAAATAGATAAATGTGTGTGTTTATTATGAGGTATTGTTCTATATCATCCTTGTGATGACCTCCTTTCGAATGTCCTATGCTAGCGGGCACATTCGGGAGTGAGCCCTTACAGATATGGTAGTATGGGAACCCCGTCTGTGTAACCCGTTTGTTAGTTGTGTGAAAAGAAGGCCATGGTTTCTATCGTATTGAGTTTGGTGTAAGTTTTTGACTTGTGTTATTGTTCTATATTATTCTATTGATGACTCTTTCATGGATTCTCTATACTAGTAAGGGTTCCAGGAGACGGGCCGTTACACAAGTACTCTAATTTATTTATTAACCTATGTTTAGGTCTAACAAGTTTATTCAATTAACTTAACTCACATATGTCTACGTGAATTAAAATTAGAGAACACACATTAAGCATAGATACTCATAACATGAAAATATTCATTACAAAGATAATCAAAATTACATATGTAATCAAGTGAATGTCCACATATTATTTTGTCCAAGAGTCTATTCCTTACTTATCTATGTTTAGCATCATAAAAAATCTCAAATCATGTAATTAGTGATCAAGTAATTACAAACATTAAGTTTAAAACAAAATAAACATAGTTGAAGTAACAATCACAATCAAAATTTGAGTAAACTAATAAAGTTTCAATTCATAGGATTCTTTAGAAACCCTAGACAATTAATTAGCCACTTATAATGAATAGAATTTAAAAGATAAAATTGATTTTCTTTGATGTCGTCTTGACTTCTCCTTAATGAAGCGCCACTTTTTGTTGAACCTCTTGCCTCCAAAACCTTATTTTTGGTCCCTCTAGGCTACTGCAAAAGTTAGGAATGAGTGGACAAGTGGCTGAAACAAAAAGCTCAAAAGAAGAAGGACAGAAGCAAAATGGTCTCCTCGAAATAAAATCTGTCTTTTCTTTCAAAAGCTACACCTTTTCTCCTTTTCTTTTTGTTAGGGTTTCATGATGTCCAATCTCCTTTCTAATGTGCTTTCCACATCCCTAAATAGATGGCTCCTCTTAGAAATCCTAAACTAACTTAGAAACAGATTCCTAAACTAACAGGTCTTCTTTCACAATAGGGTTGTTCACGTCTAACAATTTTGCACACATTTTAGACTGCCTTTCCGTTAGAACTGGGCTTCGTGGACTTCAGGAAAGTTGTAGATATTTGTTTTAGCTTTCTAAACATATAAAAATACCCAAATCCAATATCTATGGAGGAAGTTATGGTGAGAAGAGGTCCAAGTTAGAATTTCAATTCTTGTGCATGTAGAATTCCAATTCGACCCACTTTCTTTTTTTATGTTAATTAAGAACTTTGACTTTTAATTAGCCTCCTAATTTATCTTCCAATTATACCACATAATAAAATAAATATTAGTGTAATATTAACTCAAAAATAAATTAATTAACATACTAATTATCTGAAATTCACAAAAAATGATCATTTGATTTGCGAAAAAATTTCAGCTCATCATTTATACATGCACTTTTCTTCATTTTGTCAAGAGTGGCGAGTCTTTTGATGTTTCATCAAAACTTTTATATTACTCGCGTGTTGTCCGACACAGGCAAATCAAGAGAGGAGACATGAGCTTCATGAAGGGAACCCACACACCCACTCTTTATTAGCCTACGTGAGACAACATATCATCTTTGAACGTTTTATAGTGTCATTTTTATAGTTTTAACACTACAAGAGGTTTGAGTTTTTCCGGCGGTTTAAAAAATTGCCGGGAAAAAGTAAAAAAATCGTCGGTAAAATTTTTACCGGCGGTAATTAATCTGTCGGAAATACCTCCGTCGCAAAATATAACTGGCGGTTTTTAACCGTCGGGAAAAAAAATTTACCGACAGTTTTATTGAACCGCCGGTAAAAATAAGAATTCTCGGCGGTTTTATAAATCCGCCGGCAAAGTTTTAATTTTGCCGGCGGTTTAAAAACCGCCGGGAATGATATTTTACCGGCGGTTTAAAACTGCCGGTAAATTTTCTTCCTTTGCCGGCGGTATAAAACCGCTGGTAAAATATTATTACTGGCAATTTTTAAACCGTCGGCAAAGGTGAACCGCTCCGAAAAATCCAAAACTGCCGGCAATACTAAAATTTTTTTTTACAGCCTATAATTTTAAAACCTGTATAACAAAAAATTGCAATCAAAACCTGTATAACAAAAAACTACCAACAATTTTAAAAGATTCACCCACTACACATAATAAGTATAACAATTGTATATAATAAATCTATTTAAATACCATTACAATTTTAAAAGATCGATCTTATCTCGTTTCATTACACAATACCATTTTTACACATAAATCAACCCTAAACTAAAACATGTCCAAGTGACCTCAGATAACTATTTATTACACCACCATGCTGCGCTAACCAAAATTGCATATCATATTTTTCGATCTGTATTGAAAAACAATAGATTTATAAGTATGGACATTAACTATGAAATCAATTTTTTTTTTTAAAATATCATTGGTAGAAGTATTGTTATGTTTTTAAATCACAATTATTTCTTCTAAAGTTAAATTATTTTTAGGTAAATTTAAGGACACATTAATTCTTTTAACCATGTCGAATTTACCCAATGTTAGCATGCAAGGGGGTGTTTGGGAGATGGGGGATAGCCCCCTCTCATTTTGTCCATATCGAATAAATCATTATGTTACTCACATTCTCGAACCCAAAGAACCTCTACATTTTATAAAAAAAAAAAACACGACAACTAGTAATAGAACTCATAATTGTTAAAAAGTTATTTACTTTTATTAAGTTTTCTCTTTTCTCATGATTATGTCACTTATAAAATAATTATTTGATTTTTAGTGTCTTTTTAGTTATTTTACAAATCTACAGCACAATTATAAAACATTAACCAAACATTTATTACTTGTTCTTAACATTAATAATCACAACACAACACCCAATTACCAAACACTACTTTATTAATATTAATTTCACAATACAACATAATATAACACAACAACCAAAATACAACACAACACATTAATTCCAAACAGAATCTAAGGTTGTCCTCAGTTATGAAATGATAAATCTTATTCATCCCCTAAAACCCCACTATATTTTTTGGCCCTTAATTCATTTTCCCTCCAAGCATAGGCTTAGATAAATTATCGAAGGAGACAAAAAAAAATCTTGAAATGCCCCCCAAGTATAGCTAGCAAGATTAGCTGACACAAAATTATATATATGTTTACTTATAGAAGCAGTTAGACTGATCAATTCTGTTTGACTTGATTTAAAATTGATCTAACCCTAAGAAAAATATAATTCAATGACTCCTTA